>NW_015115654.1:45477-49157 GCF_001443285.1 Poecilia latipinna
GAGAAGTGCAGAAGCCTCTACTGTATCAAATTGACAGAGGAATAACAGAGAGTTGGCCATTCTAAGGTAAACCCCCCCACCCCCGTAATGGCACGGCGCCCACCCTAGGGGGCGCACCCCACAGTTTGGGAACCTCTGATCTACAGTATGTAAACTAAGAAAGGAGCCAAAGTATGTACATTTTTAAACCATGGCTCCTACAGTATGGAGGACCAAAACCGACATAAGAAATAAAAGAATAAATATATAAATAAAATAATAAATATATATTTTGATAAGAAATAAAAGTATAAATATATTTTTGGAGGACCAAAATTGACATAATAAGAAATAAAAGAATAATATATAAATAAAGAATAAATATATGAATAAATAAAAGAATAAATATATATTTAGCTGTTCCTTTTCCTTACACGAGTTTCCGTCAAGTCATGTATATATTTTCTTTTTCATTTCCCCTAAACATGCGTTTTTGTCAAGAAAAATAGATGTTTTGCTTAGTCTTTTTTTGCTTCTCCCTTTTCTGCTTGGTCTTTTTTCCATTTGCTGTATTTCTGCTGCATCAATATGTTAATGAGAAGAGCTGTCCAACTCCTACTATTGGCTAATAGAGCTTTGGAACCAACGTCACTGCGTGAGACGTTGTTGGGCATTCAGCTAGCTCGGAGCATTCTTTACAAGCCACAGACTAAAACAAACTTTATCCCGGTTCAGTTCAGTTCGGAAATTTGTTGACAGCCCTAAGTGAACCTCCGAGCGCTGAGGAGGGAGCTGGAGAACGGCTGGTCGAAATTAGCGTTCATAAATCGGATCAACCGAAAGCTAAACGCCGCTTTCTCGGCGGACATTGGAATATCCAACTCGAAACTAACTTCACTGCAGTCGGTAACGCAATAAAACCACCGGGATAAAGTTTGTTTTGCTCTGTGGCCTGTAAAGATGGCCTGTGTGAGACATAAACGCCCCACAATGTCTGACGCAGTGACGTTGGTTCCAAAGCTCTATTAACCAACAGTAGAGGAGCTGGACATAGAAGGCAGCTCTTCTCATTAACATAATGATGCAGCAGAAAAAGAGCAAGCAGAAATACAAGCGAGAAGCAAAAAAAAAAAAAAAAAAGACTAAGGAAAATACCTATTTTTCTTGACAAAACGCATGTTTAGGGGAAATGAAAAAGAAAATATATACATTACTTGACGGAATCTCATGTGTAAGGAAAAGGAAAAACTGAATATATATGTATGCTTTTATTTATTCCTTAATTTACATATTTATTTTTTTTATTTATATGTTTATTATTTTATTTCTTATTATGTCAGTTTTGGTCCTCCAAAAATATATTTATGCTTTTATTTCTTATCAAAATATATATTTATTCTTTAATTTATACATTTATTCTTTTATTTATACATTTATTCTTCTTTTTCTTATTATGTTGGTTTTGGTCCTCCATACTGCAGAATCCCAGGTAAGACAGAAAAAGACATGTAAAATGAATTAAAACCTGTCTTACTGTATAATTTCACAGTAAATAAATATGTTTGCTATATTAAAGACACATCACATGTCATCTGCTCTGTGTAATTTAGCGGGGCACAGCTTTATGCCAGCCAATTCAGAGACAGCTGTGGAATCAGAACCACATCATTGAAAAATACAAAGTTTGCACTGACAAGGATTCATTTGGTTTACACAGCCAAATGTGTATTCTGTTTTTGAATCCTTTAATAACGTTGTGATTACTATTGAATCTAATGTTGTTGATGTTTTTGAGAACTTAATAGCAGCCAATAAATGTTATTGTGATAATTCTTCACAAAAATATTACTGAATTTTGTAACTGCATCTTTGCTCAATGTAGTCAAGCATTGAGCAAATATGCATGCTAATTCCATAAATTAGAATATAACTGAAAAGTTTATTTTTTATCACCAAGTGAAAGATATATAGATTAATTAGATGACTGATGTTTTAACATCTTTATATCTCTTAGTAAGTCTAATAACTGCTAAAAGCTTGTTATTTTCAAAATGTTCTATTGATTAATAGAAACTAATGACAAACCTCATCGTAGACATAGATAGACAGACTTTATTGTCATTTAATTGTACTTTCAAAATGTACATTTCTTTGCAAAGCTCCAATAATAATAGGATATCCTAATATATTGAATAAGACTGTATGGGATTCACATTCAAGTTCTGGCCTTATTCCAGTCACATATCTGTGGGTGCCTCAGTGCCTCCCTCAAGTCCTCTTTCTTCGTCTTCCCCATCATGCATCGTAACTTGCAACACAAAGTTAAGTTACACCCTTGCTTATTTAGCAATCCATGGTGCTTTATTTCCCCCTCTTCTGCGTGTTGCTCTACATGCTGAGCACTGCTGGTCTCTGTGACCCAGTGGGCCCACTGCATCCTTCCTAATGGGACACACACACGCGCGCACGCACACACATACGGACACGCACGCGCGCACGCACACACATACGGACACGCACGCATGCACGCACACACAAACACACACACCAATGAGCTCTACTCACTCACTGGTAGGTGGGGTTATGACTCCAGGCTGCCTGTGCGGAGCTACCACTGATGTTCTCTGGGGCGCAGAGTTCTCTCTTCTGTAAGAGCAGCATCACGTCTGTTTCTCCTCTCTGCCAAAAGACTTGGAGAGATTATTTTTGAACAAAGCTTGACGGACTTAAGTTTAAATGTTTCGCGCTTCCTGTAGAGGACAATGTTCTCCACACCCGTGCGTCCTTCAACTAATTGGAGTCGTACAGATAAGACATTTGGAACCAGTTCTGGTCGGCTTCTGAACCCAGGAGTGTGAGTCTTCAGGTGAAACTACTCGGCTTAAGGAAGTGAAGGTGTATCAGATCAAGATGAGGGTTTGCAACAGGGGGATGATGATGCTTCTGACCACAGCGGGGGCTTTCTGTGCATTCAGCCTCATGACCATCGCAGTGGGCACGGACTACTGGCTCTACTCCCGTGGGATGTGCCGCTCCAAGAACCTGAACGACAATGAGACCGTCCACAAAAACGAGGAGGTTCTGACCCACTCGGGACTTTGGAGGACCTGTTGCACCGAGGGTAGGACTCAAACTCACATTTTCATGCAGATATCTGATTAAATTATCAGTTGATGATGCAAGGTAAACTATAAAAGCACGGCAAAATTGTCTCTATGCACATCAAATTCGCTAGAGTTAAAATTGCAGTGTAAGCACATAATAGAGTACAGTGTTGAGACTTGAGGTTTGGTTTCACCTAGGGTTGCCATCTTTCAGAAATCAAAATAAGGGGCACCCACTACGGTGCGTGTCGCCCAACTCTCACGGGGTGGGATGACTGCTGCAGTGATAGATAATATTTTATGGCGGTGTTTTTTGTCTTTAAAAAATTATCCATAGAACAACCGTTCATACATAGAGGTCGGTTCGAGTACCCCAAAACTGTACTCCAATCAGAGTAGTATACTTTAAATACGCTTAATTAAGCAAGTGTAAAAAGTATTTGGTAAACCACTGAGTAACTAATCATAACACCTGATTTAATATTCAAAATGTGTCCTCAAACAACTAAAAGCATAAAAGTTAAGTGAACATTCTGATATTTTACAGAGTATTACCAAAATATTTCTATAAATAAGGAGTTAGGTTTGGAGGCTAGT
>NW_015115654.1:52551-55910 GCF_001443285.1 Poecilia latipinna
ATGAAACAAACAAACAAAAAGAAAGAAAAAAAAACAGAGCAATATTTCATCATTTGATATAATAAGTGAGCCAAAGACCAACTTGCGTCTCCAGAGATCCAGGTTGCAGATCCCCTGGCAGATGGAAAGTGTGATTCTACACAGCAGTTAAAGGTGCAGCACTATAATTTTTAATTTGTTGTTAAAGTAAAATTGTGAAGGTTAAAAAAGAAAGTGATTCATCACTGAGTATTAACATAAGATATTTATTTAGTATAACTTCTTTGGTACCATGTTAGCCACCTAGAACTGCTCATGGCTGCAGGTCTGGGTCTGGTGCATTAATAATGATAATAATCATGATTTGTTCTTTAAATGATCATTTGTATTATTTTGGCTGATATTATTATAATGAGCAAATAATCAAACCAATATAATCTACTAAAATCACAATAAGAAACGTAATCATAGCAAAATGTTACCATATCAGGGTCTGCTGTGTTCCTGTCCTGATCCTTTCTGTCTAGTATCATACAGCACACTGCGCCAATATGGATACATTTTATTTATTTATTTTTTTAATTGCCTGTGTTCATCCTCACTAACATTATTCAGCCTGGGATTTGCATCTTTCTTCTTACGTCTGTATCTTTACGAGAGATTTTGCTTCTAAGGACGGTGGAGAATCGGGTCGAGGATGTTTTAAAAAGATCCGCTCACCGCGGCTGCGTAGTGTCCGTCTCTAGGCAACCGTGACAACAGCGTCGGTCCGTAGCGTTCAGGGGTCCTTTAGCTCCTGCCAAAGTGTGCCTGTCGGTTTGGACCCAGCGTTCCGATGCTAAAAATTAGCCTTAATGCTAAATAAAGCTTCAATGTAGTTAATAACCTGTGGAGAGTCAGAAGCATGTGGACTAAGCTGTACTTGTACCATTCAGTATGTTGCATACGGTAAAATTAGCCAAAATGCTAATAATAGCATGAATGGTTTATGACAGTGTCATAACAGTCTTATTCAACCCCCTTCAAATAAAGTGTTACCCATTTTTGTAAGTTTAACACAATAGGAAAGTGTCCAATCTTTGATTTTAACACTAATTTAGTGTACTTTTAAAACTCTGTTGGTATTAACATTATACACCACAGAAATGTAGTTTTTTTTATGTGCAAATTTTACTGAAAATTATGTTCCATACAAGTGTAAATCAAAACTTAATTTTTTTTTCCAAAAGTTCTATACCATCCAAGAGAAGCTTCAAATGCATTCTGTATTTGCATTGGATAAAACAACATTGCTACTTTCTATATTAACCAATCTACTAGTGGGCCATTTAGGACAAAAGCTATGTTTTGTCTCTCACAAACTACTAAAGACTAATACACACACACACACAAAATACTAAAATTGCGCATATATTCTACTAAAATAGACACATACAAAGCATACAGGCATACTATTCTGAATGATAGGCTGAATGAATGAATGGGGATGAGATTTGTATTTGTTTGTGTGAGAGACTAATTTTTTGTCTGTGTGAGAGTTGTCATGGGGGGCAAGGCAAAATTTGGGGATCAGATCACGCTGTTGATACCACAGCGAAGTGAGCTTCAAGTTGGATATTGGAGCTCCACAGTGTAAGTGGTGTTTAGCTCAAGGTCGATCTGATTTATGAACGCTAATTTCGGCCAGCCGTTCTCTACCTCTCCCTCCTCAGGCGCTCGGAGGTTCACATAGGGCTCTAGAGCCAGAGTAAGCCCTAAGTGAACCTCCAAGCACTTGAGGAGGAAGCAGAGCTATCGCCGGAGTAAGGAGTTAGAGCCGGCTCTAATGCCGGAGTAGAGCCCTAAGTGAACCTCCGAGTGTGTGATAAAATATCTAAAATATTGTTCCCCCAAAACTCTCTCTATGAAAGGGAACAAGATGTTCTCCGCTGTTGCCCACATATCTCCTCCCAGTTCTCCTGTGAAAGCCTACAGTTAGCATATTTTTCCCATCTTACTTTTTTATGGATGTTGTATTGCTTTTCTTCAAATTTTCCAATCCTGTGTACAATTTAGAAATTTTCTTCCCCAAATTTGATTCATTTGCTGAAATAAACATCTTAATTATCCTCAATTCCAACTCAATTAAATTTATCTTTTTTAATAGTTCCTCAGTATAGTGCCTCAGTTGTAAGAAACTGAAGAAGTAGTCGTTGAAGTTGTTATTTTTTAACCCTTGTGTGTGCGAGGACTGAGGACTGTAGAGGACTGTGGCAAATGATTTTTTACATTTTTTACATTTTTTTTTACATGTGTGGGGTCGGTTGGACCCCATTTCTAGACACAAGGATTAATTACTCCAATTTTACAGGCTCAATGGGAGTGGCTGAGTTGTTCAAATCATATTTTTTCTTTATTTCTTCAAAGCTTCGTGTAGTATTTTTCTTAACCAGAAATGTAGTTCTTAGCACTAAGGGGGGGGGGAAGAATTTTGACTATTTGAAAAGTGTTGGTTTTACACAGGGCTGCACAGTGGCGGAGTAGGTAGCACTGTTGCTTTGCAGCAAGAAGGTCCTGGGTTTGATTCCTGCCCCACGTTCTTTCTTCCTCCCGCAGTCCAAAAACAGGACTGTTACATTAATTGGTCTCTCTAAATTCTCCTTAGGTTAGGACAAGGGTGTAAGAAAATGGATGGATGATTTTACACTGCAGCAGTGGTTACCATGTAAACTGCATGAGTTTAGATTTTAATTCTTGATAGTGTTAAATCTGCACCTTCAAATTTACTGTGTGCATGTCTATTTTTTAACTACTCCAATTTTACAGGCTCAATGGGAGTGGTGGAGTTGTTCAAATCATATTTTTTCTTTATTTCTTCAAAGCCAGGGTTAAGGTTAGGCTATTCTATTTTACTATGGTCAGGATTAGGAACACCTCTGGCATTTTGCCAAAAACAATAAAAATTTTTTTAAAAAAAAATAGTCTTTCTAAAATGCATTTATTTGTTTGCTTAAATATCATTGCTCAAACATGTTTCATACATTTTCTTTGAGCGTATTTGAATCAAAATTCATTCGTAGAAATCATGCACATTTAACAGAAATAGTTAAAAGACACCAAAAAAATTACATTTGATCCATTATGTAAATATAGGCAGCATACTTTGCAAAAATGTATTCAAACTTTTTTATAATCAATATTGTAATAAATGTAGTTACTCATAATTTAGTTGGGATTTAACCATAGGCGTAGGAAGCGGGGGGGACGGGGGGGGCATGTCCCCCCCAATATTGGAGAGAGTCACATTCGTCCCCCCCAATAATTTCACCGCTGTTGCGAAGAATTTTAAAATCTTCCACTCGCGTGCTTTTATTTTGAAGGCGCACAACAGCGCATTCAGC
>NW_015115654.1:61595-62500 GCF_001443285.1 Poecilia latipinna
AAGAATATTTTTCTGGTACCTTCAATGGCATGAATGTGTTGAAGTTACTGACTCAATTCAACCAGGGGCGCTGCCAGAAATATTGGGCCCCCTGACAAAAATTTGATTGGGCCCCCTGCGCAGTTGCTGTTACAATTTTTTTGAGTCTATTTGACCTATAAAAGTGTCACAATTTTGAAGGCTTGCATCTGCCTTGCTTTCTTTGGTCCAATACTGATACTAGAACAATATTTACAGCTCATGAATTTAACATCCAACAGTCCACATCCAGTATGCAGGTAAACCTACTTGCTTAATTTTTTTCTATTAGTTTTAGATACTGAAATGTCTCCCCATGAGCAACAGTCAAAAGAAACGTGCAAAATATACATGAAGCAATCCAGAGATCTCAAAAATGCTACGTAGTTGCATTTTACTCAAGCTGCAGTACATAACTTGAATAAAAAATATGTTTTCACCATAGTTAAAGCAGTCACCATGTTGTAGCAGTTTGTTATGAGACAGATAATCTGTGAAAACAATCAATCTCCTCCATCTCCTTCCTGAATTACTGGTTAAAGTAATGCACCGTTCTGACCAAAACAACCAATCAGAACTAGTAGGACGCTCTTAGCACTGTCAATTAGCCTCATTGACTCACTGCTAAATGTGCTAATGGTGGAGAAACAACTTATCATTACAAGAAACCGTTTATCTGCCGTCATTGGTAGCTATGCTAACTAAACTGAGCATTAACAGTTTGAATCTGCACAGCTCTGTGCTATGCTAGCTGCAGCACGGCACAAATCGAGGGGGAGGAAGGATGAGCAGCACCACATGAGATTGTGATTGACAGCACTAAAACTCTCCTGCCACTGACTGGTTGTTTCTAGCACTGGGAGAAGGGAAAGGAAATAGATTGTTCA
>NW_015115655.1:0-24021 GCF_001443285.1 Poecilia latipinna
TTATTTATTTTGGGAAAAGGTGATAGTTACATGAGTGCGCTGGTTTATACACTTTGTCAGTTCAACACCCGGGCCATAATAGAAAAAAGCCACTGGTCTGAAGACAGAACAGCTGCTAACATCACACATGCTAATATGGCCTTCTATTAAAGCACACAAACTCATGCCTCTAGGGCTGCTTCACCAGTGTTTTCTAAGCATTCTCTACATTGTTCCTTGTGAATGCCAACTCCTTCTTTTCCTCCCCCATCAAAAACCTTCCAAAAAAGGAAAAAATGGTAATTTGGTTCCTCTCTGTAGAGCTTTGTGTGATACAGCCTACTGCTATTGATTTGAGTCTGGCATCTATTCCCACTTTTTAAAACACAAGACAAACATGAGCTCATGCATGTTAACAATGGAATAAATGTGATTGCAGTCGTGCAATGTTGTGTTGTTAGCAAAAATTTTAACGTAAGATATAGTATTGAATGAACTTTTGCTTTGATCTTCTGCACTATGAGTGGTTATGTCATGGTAGTTGAGGGATTACTTACCTAACGGTTCAATTCATAATGTCTGTTAAAAACTATGAAGAGTTAACATATATACCTGTAGCCAGACCCAGATTTAGCATGATGTAAGACCTTGTATTGCTTCTAAAAAGTTTAAATTTTCAAGAAATGTCTTTATCAGCACAAATACATTATTAAGGCCCCCAAACAGATGTGACTGTATGAACAAAGAAAAAAAAAATCACAAAACAAAGGATGTAAATAAAGATTTGTATAAAGTGGACAATCGTTATATTTATCTTTCTTTAAGCCCAGTGTTAGGACAGTGTTGTGTTTTTCAACCGTGGTCTTCAAGACACACTGTCCTGCAGGTTTTAGATCTTCCCCTGCTTCAGCAAACATGATTTCAATTGGTGACTGCTTAACAGGCTGTTGGGGAACTACAATTATCCTGACCAGATTTGTTAAATCAGGGAAACATCTCTAAAACATGCAGGGCAGTGTGCCTTAAGGACCAGGGTTGAAACAAAACAAAAAAAACACTGTTATGGAGATAGGGCCATCAAAACTCCAGGAGCCCTGACTACTGCTCTCTTAAGCCACTGATAGAGTCTGGATCGGCCTGCAGCTGATAAGTCTCATGGCACCTTTATTTTAGCTAGTCCAACTTAGGTCAAGGGCAAAGAGGACTCCTACTGTATTACAACAATTTCAGAATCTAAAACATTAGTGGTTCATGTGAATACCATTTCATGAATATTTAGACCATTATCAAGTTTCAGTGGGTATTTACAAGTAAGGCAATGAATCTTTACATGGCATATGAAGTATGTGCCCAACAAAAAAGGCAATATGGTGTAAAAGGAAAATATTAAATAGTTAATTGTTTAATTGAACCCTCATACAAAATTGGAGATTACCATTTTAAAATATTTTCATGGAAGTTTATGTTAATTTTATTTCTTGAACATTTAAGCTGTCTCTAAGTTTGCAGTGAGTGGTTATTGATAGAAACTGATGATTATCTGCACAAGAAATTAAACTAGGAGGTGGTGTATCATCAGTAATCTTTCTTTGCAAAGTGTACATATGAAAGTAAAATGCGAAAAAGGCAAACATATTGTAGAAGTCACATTGTTTTGTTGATTTCTACTTTATGGTACGTTTACATCAAAGTTACTGTGACTGAAATAGTTTTGCATGTTCAGTCATCAGTCTTTGTTTCACACAGAAAGATCATTGGTGATTGGTGAGTATTTCCTGTGCAAATAATTACCATATTCTATGTACAAAAAAAATCACCAAGTACCAATATTGTCATGAAATACTGTTTGAACAAACCATAAATACTTTTTGAGATTGTTTTAAGATAATAGAAGTTAGCTTTATCTTGACCTGTTGGCTAGCAGGAGCCTGAAATAATCTGGATTAATCCTTAATGAAGGAATTAAGACAGATTACTTCAAGTGAAATGTTTACCCATTCAAACTTTTCATTTTTTTTTAGATAAACTTTTTACATTGTCTGATGTTGTATTGTTTGTCATATTGACATCATTCTAGTTTAGACTAATCTTAGTTTGCCAAGAGGGGGCATTAGATGTCAAGAACTTACCAGGTCTAACATGAAATGATTTAGCCATGTGTCCTTGTTTCAGCAACATAGTTGAACTCCATTAAAACATTGTACATGCACTGCACTCAGTGGGGAATTTGTTCCCACACCCATCATTTTAAAGATGAGGTTCAACTTTCCAAGAGTCACTTTCAAGACATGATGCATGTTTTTTTTCTTTTTCTTTTTATTAAGATGGGTGTAGTTGTCACACCCTTTCATTGCAACTGAGGCAGTGTGTGTTGTCTTCTATGTTCTGAGGAAAGAGTAAACAGAATATAATAGGATGGGAAGTAAAAAGTACTTAACTATTTTGCCTTTTTTTTTTTTTGCCTTTCAGCATCCAACACATTATCAATAATCCAACCAATCTCTGGATCCCTCTCAGGGAAAGTAAATCTTCCCTGCTTCTTCTCCACAATCCCAACATCAGCGCCACTCATAGGTACAAATAGAACAGCCAGTTATGGCAAAGATTACTTACGAATCAAATGGACCAAAATAAAAGGACAGGAAAAGTCTACAGTGCTGGTGATGCAAAATGGGGTCATCAAGATGAACCCCATCTACAGGAACCGTGTGTCGGTGCCCAGTCACCCTGAGGATGTCGGCGACGCCTCCTTGACTATGGTGAAGCTGCGAGCTAGTGATGCTGGGACTTACAGTTGTGAAGCCACATACGGCATTGAAGACACACATGATATTGTTAACCTTGATGTCAGCGGTAAGCTATTTATAGTTTCCCTGTTTTTGTGTTATGGAATTAGATGATTTAGATGAAAACCGAAATTAGCAGAAGTGGATTGCTAAAAAAAAGAAAGGTTAATAAGAGAGAAATGGAATACAAGTGGTGATAGAGATGTAAACAGGATGTGAGAGCAATGCTTTGATAGCTGCAGCTACCTAGTAGTTACAGAGAGGTAACTACAACTTTAAGTTGTCTTTGCTTCAGAGAGAATGCCCTCCTTAAAAAAGATTTAAGAAATAGTTTGTGATAAATTCCCTATAAAATATGTTAAGGTTTGTGGCTGTGGAAAAAAAAAAAAGTGGAATATTCAGTACTTTATGGCTATCTCTGTTTAAACCCAGTCAACAAAGATTTAATATGGGCAACCTTCCATATGTTGTATACAAACTTAGGTGCACATCATTTCATGGGTGTCTTGTCATTACTTTGTGTCATCCCCCCTTTCCCCCCCCCCCCTCCAGTATTACCAAACAAACAGTGTATTTCACTACTGTGAAATACATGTGTTACTGCTGGTCATGTGATAACATATCTTCACCTTGTTTAATTGTTTTAATTTTATAGGCTTTTAGAAAATTAATGTGGGTGATACTGTATAACTTTTGTGGAAGCATGGGTGGGGAGAAACTGGGATAGTTTTGGTTTACAATCTGCCTGACCTCTTTTCCAACAATTTGCAATGTTAATTGACACCATCAATCAAATCTGAAGCGCCTGTTTACCGTCCACAAATATGGGGATTTCAGGGCCATGGCATCACATGCAGTTATCTTGTTCATTTGTGGTGAAGAGTGTGAGTATTTCACATATCCTCTCAGCTTATTGCAAACCTCCTTGTTTCCAAAGACGCTAAGACTCTTTTTTTTTTTTTACCCTCAGAGAGTGTTTTACAAGACACTTGCCAGAATTTACCACCCTGGATTTATGCTAACGAATTGCAGATGACTGTCTTCAACTGCGTATACAATATTTGATTGTCTCTCATCTTTGAATGGTGCTTACTTTTTGTAACTTATTTGTTGCCAGGTGTTGTTTTTCACTATCGAGCGAGCACCAGCAGGTACACCTTAAGTTATGAGAAAGCTGTCCAAACTTGCAAAGATATTGGAGCAAGCATAGCTACCTATTCCCAGCTGAAAGCAGCTTATGAAGATGGATTTGACCAGTGTGATGCTGGCTGGATTGCTGACCAGACAGTGAGGTCAGCTTTATCACTCAACGCTACTGTTGATATACATTTTACATTTGCATGTACAGCAAATGTAAAAGATATGCACATTGTGACATTATGATTTTTAATACTTACCCTTTTTCTGTAGATACCCAATTACCAGACCAAGAAACGGCTGCCTTGGAAACCTTAAGATGATACCTGGTGTTAGGACTTATGGAGTTAGAAAACCTTCAGAGACCTATGACGTATACTGTTACGTCGATAAACTTGACGGTAAGCTATTGGGGCAGTTTTGACAGCGTGAGTTTAAAAAGGCTTCAGCTAAAACTCTTATTGTACCACAATGGTAATGCATGTATTTTTTAATAGGAATACTTCTTTAAATTTACAGTACATGCATAATCAGCTTCACATTTTGTAAAAGGACAATTGCAGAGAAGCTTCTAATAACTTCACATGAAAGAATGGCTTTAGTGGTTTTTAAAAAAGTCCCCAACAAAAGTATGATAATTAGATTTTTAACTGTCTTTGGCACTGCTCAGCAATTTTTCCTCTCTCTTCGTCAACTAGTTTAATCTGATACTGTTCTTGTACTACAGTATTTTACTGTGATTAATGTCCCTGCTGTCAAATATAAATTCCAATCACCTCTCAGCATTTGCTCCTCTATCTGCGATTTTTGAGCGCATGGTATTTAATATTATTTAATGAAGATTTGCAAACAGATATTAAACAAATAGAGGTAGCACACTAAGTATGCAGTTTAAGCTACTGAAGACATATGCTACACAGGCATTAATAAACCAAAACCCTTCTTTATTACCATGTGATCATTGTTGATAATGTCTTCGGAATACTGCCAGAAACGAATACTGTATTACCCAGAGATTGTGGTTTTTGTTCCACATTTAAACAGACTTGTGTGACACACCAGTTTGATTACAAGTCAAACAATGCAATTACTCTTTAACGTGAAACTAAGCCCCAAATCAACATTTTTTTATTTTTACTGACAAACTGTCTGAATAGGTTATTTAGGATTCTAGCTCTATGTCTCTGTGTAATTTTTTTTTTTTTTTTACATTTTCTTGTATGTGTAGTTCTGCATTATTTTGCCTAAACCGTCTCACTGCTGGCCTCATTTGGTCGAACGTCCGGACTAGATAAAGCACTATACAAGTATAAGTGCCTTGCATTTATAAAGTCTTCATTCATTTTTCTCTCTTTCAGGTGAAGTCTTTTATGCTCCTGCGGCGGGTAAGCTAACTTTTTTAGAGGCCACCGAGGAGTGCAAAAAATACAAAGCTGTCTTGGCGTCCACTGGCCAACTCCACGCTGCTTGGAGAATGGGACTGGACAGATGCGACTATGGCTGGCTCTCTGACGGGAGTGTGCGACACCCTGTTGTGCATCCTAGAATCCCATGTGGCGGAGGCCTAATGGGTGTCAGGACACTGTATCGCTACAGAAATCAGACCTGCTTTCCAGAACCTTTCATGAAGTTTGGAGCTTACTGCTTCAGAGGTAAAAAAAGACAAACTATTTTGCTTGAATTCTTGAAATGTAAACTGAATGTGCAGTGCATGTTTTAATGACAGAATAATCAGATTTTAGCACTGAAGCAAACGTTCATACGACATAGAAAATTATCTCAGAAAAAACATTCAACATTTCCCCCTTTTGCTTATTTTGCTGGGTTAATGCTCTTTGTCATAAAACACCAAGTAATAGAAAAATATGAATAATTAATTTCTTTTCAAAGTTAAGAGGGCAGTTTAAAGTTGCAGTGTGTATGTAATATTTGTTAAAACTGTCACAATGTTGTGACAATATAACATGAGACACATAATCCGTGAAAAGATCAAACTTTTTCACTTCTTCCCTGAGTTACGCTAATACCTGCCTCCAGGCTCTGATTGGTTGGTTCTAGTTAGCAATGGCAGAAGGCAGAGGATGCATTATTTTCCGATTATCTGTCCCATACTATTCTGTCATGATATAGTGACAGTTTCAACAAATATGTAAAAATAAATAATAATAATAATTAAAGTTACATACTGAAGCTTGAAGACAAGTAAAAAGCTTTTTCTACATGGCAAAGCAAAAAGTACAAGCAGACATGTTTGTCTGTTTTTAAATGTACAATTAATACAAGTCAATTAAGATGAAGGTTATTGATAAAAATGTATAATGAGGACATGGATACATTTACTGTGAAGCTGTTGTAATGCACACTCCCAACATCTGAAAATCTTGGTGAAATATTTTCAAAATGTGTGAGCATATAACACATCCAAGCAAAACCAAAACCTGACTGCTGTGAACTCTAGTCCTTTTATTCATTTCCAATTTCCTACACTTTGTTTTTCACAATGGATGCATACAACCATTATATACATTTTGAAATGCAAGAGGGGGGAAAACGTTTATCTATTTGTGATTACTGTTAGTGCCTTATCATTTATTTGTTATACCTTTTGCCATCCTTGCCTGGCATTCAAGTGTTTCAGGAACTACATCAGAAAGCTGCTTGATTAATTTTTAATAGGCATTGTGCTGTTTGTTTCAGACGCTAGTGGGGTCTATGGACTAAAATTACATAAAGAATATTTCTTCTAATTGACAAAAAATGACCAATGATATTTCTCAGGAGTTTGAGGTCAAGGAACTGTCGTTTAAATTTATTATGCTTCATTACTTCCAGTTGTCCTAATTAAGGTTTATTTTTCCTTTAAAAATTCCACATGTGTAAATTATATCTTAATTAAACAAATATTAATTTAATTGTAATTTTAGTCATAATAAATGAAACCCAACTGTTTAATGTGAAAATGTTCAGGTTAAACTAGTTATGTTACAGGGGACCTAGGTTTACACAGAGATGATCATGAGAACAAAAGCAAATTCAGAATTGGATCTTTACTAAACATCACATTAATAATGCCCCTTTATGGTACGCTAAATGATAACAGAATGATAAAAACCCTAAAACTGTGATAGTTTCACAATTTCTAGGGCAACACCAAGGATAGACAATAGAAATAACTTAGAAAGGGCAGTAAAAGTGCCCAACGCTGCAGCCTTTTTAGACACACTAACTGACCCTCCCCTTGCAGCTTTCATCTCTAATTTCCATTGTCAGTTTTGGTTCTGTCATTCTCACTTGTAGTTATCTGAGCAGACATTTGGATAATGGACAAAAACTACTGCTGGACTTCTAAATTCAGTCATCCTTGGTGACCTTTGACATGGTCTTTCCATCTTCACAAATGAAAGGCTGGACAGATAAGCTGACCACTGCCTGGTCATTTAATGCCTCTTGGGCCATGCTGACTCTCGCAGTGATAAGTCTTCATGGAGTTCAGAGGGCACGCAAACATGCCACACTCACCTCCTGCTCTGTGTGTGTCATGTCAGCTCTCTCACCCAAGTTGTATTTACACCTTAGTGCAAGTGAGCTTTAAGTGCCACTTTTTGGTGGATGTCTGTCCTCTCTGTCTTTACAACCTGCAGTACGGTCTCTGTAGAAAAATATTACCTAAGCCAATGTCAACTAAACAACAGAAAAACACATAGCTCAGAGCTGGATGCAGTGAGAAAAAGGAGTGATTATTTGCTAAGTAGACTTTGGATTCCCTGAAATAAACAAGGGTCTCCATAACAGGAAGAGTTGAAATGCATTTGTGATACAATCCAATATTTCTGAGAGCAGACCCTCATTTTCCTGTAGTGGAAAATGTGTCTCACGCCTTATGTCACATTTGCTGTAGTTTCATGGGCCAAGGGCTAATATGTAATGGTCAACAGCTGCCTTTTATGCAGTCTGTCAGTGCAACTAAGGGTGGCTTTAGATTGCTTTTTATTAGTATGATTAAATGCAAGAGTCTGGAAGTACAGAGGAGCAGGAAGGAAGAGGACCCTTTTTGAAAATAATTTATGAACTAAATGACTTGGTAAAATGCTTATCATTAACTTATCTGATACAGTATTTGCTGCTCTACACTCAGCCGAAGAAAATGAAAGCAGTCATATTATAAGATAGCTACATTATAGTAACAGAACCAACAGAGGATGGCAAAGATGAAGAAACAGTAACAAAACCACAAGGCGTGATCCCTTCAACTATGTACACTGCTTAATTCCTCTGTTACGCACATTGTGACCCTTTTAGGCAAATCTGGAAATGTTTGGAGAAACTTTCATAGTGCATATGAAAAAGACTGCTTGAATGGTTACCTAATTTTTCATGCATATCCTGTTGTCATGTCATTCAAGAACATGGAAGCTGATTAAAAGTTTAAACTTAATGTCTTGAGCTATTAGCTCTTTATGCTTAGAAAAAAATGGCTTCTTCTTATGACTGGTTGGAAAGTCCAGTAAGAGTTAACAGAGGGAGTTGTCTGTTCTGAAGTTTCTAGGAAACATTAGAAGTTGTGAACACATATGCCATCTGTTGCTGTTATTTACTCTTTGTTTCCTAACAACTGAAATGGCATTGCAGCAACACTATGAACTTAACCCTGCTACACCACTCTAAAAAATAAATATAGTTTCACACATTTTCAATGTGAAGTATTTACTCTGTGAATGAAAAAAAAAGCCTTGTTATGTGCACATTTCAGTCACAGACACTCAAATCACATCAGTGCTACATTTGCAGGACAACACAGTCTGAAAAATCTCTTACAATTGCTAGTCATCAAATTCTCAATGCAATTTTATTTACTGGTTTTCCCAAAGTAATTCATATTTTTTGACATATTTTGCGTTTTTTATTGTCTACTCTACAGGAGGGAGAGACACAATCAACCAGACTTTCCTTGTGGATGTGTCTGTACAAGAAGTCATTACTACCACCACCACCAGATCCACCACTGTTGCCACCACATCATTCGACACAACAGCAGAGACAGAGAAGTCTTCAGACTATGATGTTTCCACATATGTTACATCAATGTTCTCTGTCAGTATGTCTCCTCCTCAGCCCACTCCCCCTGACCAAGACGCTCAATTAATCACAACAGTTGCACCAACAATAATAGAGGATCCTGATGATAAAGATGGTATAAGCGACATAGACATAAATTACTCTAACAGCTTTGGTACTGCTGAACCTGTTCCTTCCCGTGGTGGAGAGATCACTGAAATTCACATGACGAAAGAGACCACAGGTTCCACAGCATCCTTTGAAGATCCAGATTCCCACTCGGTGATTGAGATCAGCACAATCAAACCTGATGTACTTCTACCAGATGACTCTCTAAGTACAGCAGGCAGGTTTGCAGAGGGGAAGACAGAGAAAACTATTGTGACCCATAGGATGATCACAGATGTTTCCTCTGAAATCACAGATGCTCCTACAGAATCTACTGAAATGACCAGGAAAGAAGCATTTATTTCCTCTGAATCAACACCATTCATCGCAAGTCCTGGTTTCCAGTTGCCAATATCATTAGATTATGATGGGATTGCAACTGATTTTTTTCTTGAGGCTCCTCCACCATCCCAGCTATTTCCACAGATCATAGATCAAACTGCCATGGGAAAATCAACCCCAACTACAAGTGGCACTACCTCTAGGTATTACACTGTGCCAGAAGATGAGATAAGCACCACAGAAGTAAGAGAGACCCTTGACATTGAAACGCAAACAATACAAAAAGTACAGGGAGCAGATTCTCTTGCTACATCTGGTGCTCCAGATGTAGCTTCCAGGTTTCCGGTTGAGAGTCGAGTGGCATTGTCAACAGCTGAACACAACCTCAGTGAGTCCAGCAGTCAGAGAACAGAAAATACTGCAGAAACGCCGACAGCAAATGACACTTTGGGAAGCTTTGGGGCAGAGAGATTTACATTGTCTTCTACGACATCGGCTGTAACCAGCATGCTCAAAGTCACACCTTCAGTGGTCACGGAGGCACAGATTCAGAATACTTCAGGTAAGATTTGCATTTTGTTACATTTTTAAACATAGGACAAATAAGGAGGGAGATGTAAGACAATGTGTGACAAAGTTGTCTTTGGTTTGAATATGGTCTTCTGCATAGATCATTTCTTTCCTCCAGTGGAATTAAGTGAAATATTTGCAGTTACATGCTTGTACAAATGCAGTTTGTATTCATAATAATGCATTTTCTATAGATGATTTGCTTCCTATGTTGTTTTGGCACATGATAGTATTCATAACGACTAGGCCCCTCTTTTGCTGCTGAACTAGTTCTGACCAGTCGAGAAAATAGCATGTAATATCTAGGGTACCCTGTGGGTTCTGGTACTGGCTTCATAGCAATAGATTCTTTGGACCTTGTGAATTGTTGTGTGGAGTCTTTGTGGATGGAATTGTTTCCCACGGATGTCATTACATCTTATCAAATCAGTATCTTCTGACTTTGGAGTTATCTGCAGATTCCCCTGCCATGTTCTTTTGAGGGCTGTCTTGCCATGCACTACACCTGGTCCCCAAAAAGTAGTTTTCAGTTCTTTGTAGTTTTTTTTTCCTAACACTATTGGTTTCTACATCTACTCTTGTGGCAATCATTGGTATCATACAGACATAAAAGAAACAAAAAACCACTGACAAAAGTAGTTTATATTTAAGCCCTTGTTTTATCAAATGTAACATCAAAATAAATAAAACTTACACTAGATGCTAGGCGAACTTTACTTAGGCACAATGACTTACACTTCAAACTAAAACATGTATGACTTCAACATTATGAATGTCATAATAATAGTAACTATTATTATATATGACTTTTACATTATGAAAGTAATAAAAAAGAAAGACTATGAGTCATGTGACTTATAGTCACATTATGACTCATAGTCATACACGTAAAAGCACGCTGGTTATTTTGTGTTGTTTAACTACATCTATGCATTTACATTATTCCCCTAATTGAGTGTGACCATGTGACTGACAGCCAACCTGGCAATAACTAAAGTGTGTTGGCAGTCTACCGCCTTAAGCGCTGTAAACACAGACGCCTGTCTTCATCTTAGACTGGACACCACCTCATAAGGTGATGTCATCACTAACTCACAGTCCCTGCCCTTTTTGTCAGAACAGCTGGAGGCTGCCTATCCAAAGGAAGTGATTATAGCTACTTTTACTGCTCATGTGATTGAATGAGACTTTCTGAGTCTCTTTTTGCCCTCCCAGTGTGTATAGGAAAAACTTGCGGAAAAATTTGTGGTGGCATTGAAAAGTATTTTGTCTGATTGCATTGTAATAAAATAAAATCTCATTTGGGTTTAAAGAAAATCACTTTATTTTTTTATGGGTGTAAAAACATCATTTAGCAAATTTGTTGTGTTGCTCCAGATTGTTGTGTTATGGTGAACTTTACACAGGTCAAGTGGTGCTTCCTTGGTGACTTTTGTGGAGAGGGTTGATGGTGCAAAAAATGACAGACCAGGGGATAGGGCTGCATGAGTTTCGTCTTTGCATGCATCTGCTTGTTTAAGTGTTAGAACAAGTATGTGTTTGAGTGGGTCAGTAAGGCCAGGAAATTGCCAAAGTTCCCAGGCGTGACCTGCATTTGTAACAGGTGTCTTTCAACATGGCTGAAAGGCTACAGGTGTTCTCATTTACAACTGATAATCTTTTTACACTGTCATTTAAGGAAAACAGAGATGAGACAATGGGACTGAGGGCATAGATAGCAAGAAAATAAGGAGAGTGAAGGAGGGTTAGGAGGATTTGTGTATTTGTAAATCTGGTAGCTTCATGTTGTCTACTGGCCACTGTTCTTCAAGATAATCTTATGAATAATTTAAGAGAATGGATGACAAATGTTTTTCAAGATCAGTCCTAAAGAAGACATCCAGCTGAAAACTTTTGTTGGATGGTTGTTCATTCTTTGCCTAAACTGACAAGTGGTCAACCCATTCCCCTGCCCTTTAATATTGCACTGAGTCATAAATATTTGTTTTTTAACCTTCCTGCAATCTTAAGAAATGGGGTCATTTGAACACCACAAGCTTTGCAGCCTGTGAGTGGTCCAGCAGGGTCGCACTCACCCGACATAGGCTTCTGCAAGGTTTTAACTTTTTGGTGTGGTTTCGGGGCAACACCCCTGCTTCCCCACTGTGGACTGTGACACCTGCCATGTTCCTCCTGAGAGTCGCTCTAAGACAGTGAAGAGTAAGAAATATTGACTTCCCTCCACTTTACCATGACTAAGGGGATGATGTTGAGAACTATAGTGTTTAATTGTGAAGGCTCCAAACACATTTTTCCTACATGTTGCACTCCTTTCCTGGGCCAGGTTGTATGACCAGGGGAAGGTTGGTCCCTTGGTCACACAACCACGGGACCAACAGATGTCCATTCCACGGATTGGACATCCGTGGAATTGGACATCCTCAAGGTGTCTGTCAGTCTGCACTGTGTATCTTAATATGCTCACAACCTGTCAGAGTTTTATCAGAAAAGATTCATCTTTTAGCAAAAAGAGATTGTACAAAGTAGTAAAGCTGCAATGGGTAACATTTATAGAAATATCATTTTGCATATTTGTTAAAATGGTCACTATGTCCTGATGGAAAGGTAATCTGTGAGAAAATACAGCTCTTCTGCCTCCTCCCTGTGGTCCTACTAGTCTCTGAAGAAATACAAAGCTGTTGGTCAGAAACAACAAATCAGAGGAAGGAGGAATGTCTCAGCAGTGTCAATCATCCTCGTATGGGTGCTGCTCACACCCCCCAGTGCACAAAGCATCAAGCTCGAGATTGATGGTTTGCTACAGCTGTGCTAATGATGGTGAAAGAACCTAACATCACAGGTTGTTTCTCCACCATAAACATCATCAGGCTATGGCCTTTTTTTCGAGCCTGCACATTCACAACAGGCTCAGCTGTTCAGTGAGAGAAACTGTAGTACAGAAGAGAACAAGGGGGTGAGTGTAAGCAACACATACATGAGTGTCAGTGAAACTTTAAAGGCATTCATCGGGTGTGATTGGTTGCTTCTGACTGTGAGTAGTGTATTTCTGCAGAAGGCAGTAAGACCACATCTGCTGAGGATGAGATAGAGGAGCTTGAGTTCTTCACATATCTGTCTCAAATGCTGTCAGAATAACAGTTTTAACAAAAATACAATAAAAATATTTTTATAAAAAAATATTTATTGCAACTTTAACAACAGAGATGTGGGTAAATGTGTCACTTTGTAAATATATATTTCCCACCAAATAAATGTACCCAAACTGTTTTAGGTTTAGATATGCTACTGAAAGCGTTACATTTATTTTAAGAATTTTAAGCATCGTATAAACAATTGTGTGAGATTATCCGGCTATCTTCCATAATGGCATATGCATTTTAATCTTCCTCTTTAGTATTTTCAGAAGTAGACTGTTGATTTTTGAGAATGTATTTATTTACACCCTTAAGGATAAACCGACAACATAAATTAATAAACTACGTCCTCAATTTAAATTTAAACACAATGTAAGCCAAAATTTACTCCCCTAAAAATGTTAGGAATTCATATTTTAGAATAAAAATGGGGGCTATCTTTAAATCCCTTAATTTCCTTTTAGATTCAAAACTACTTGCTTTTTCTTTTTTTTATCTTCGATTGATGCTACATTATATTGCAAAGTGAAAGCAGAAATAATAGGAGACAATACAATCACAGCGTTTGTCTCTTCATATCGAATTATATGTTGGTGTACCTTAGACTACATTGAATGTATCTCTGTTTTTCTGTGACTTGAAATTTATGTTTCATTTAACAAAAAGGCGCTCCTTACTGTCCATTTTCTTTCCAGCTGAAATGACAGAAACTTCCCAGGCTGCAACTGTGCCACATGTCTTGGACGGTCCTATCCCATCCATAGCTGATGGTGAGCCAGTTATTTTGAGAGGAGGTCCAGACCATTCTCAGCAACCTATTGTGTACACACCAGTCTCTAATGTTCCAGAGGAAAGTTCAAAATCTCCAATTACAAGAGAAGATAGGACAAGTAAACCAACAAGTGAAATGTCTAGCAGAGACATTGCATCTTCGATTGACTCTTCAATGTTCACCACCGAGAAGACAACAGATCTTCTACCTACGGGTGAAGACAGTGATCAAACAGGTCAGACAACGAGACCTTCATTTTCCACAGTAACAGGCAGAACAGAAAGTTCATCTCCTGCTTCTCCTGTAGATGGAGGCTTTACAAGAGGCCAAACCACTGACATGTCCCCAACAGTCTCTACTGTTACAGAAGTATCTTCAACCTATAACATCAGTGAGACAACACAATCTCCTGAAACTATGGCAATTCAAATAAGCACAGATAGCGAACCTTCTGGAGAAGGCTCTACTGCTTTTACTGGCAAGTCAGTTGTGACCATTGCTACTGCATTTCCAACATCTGCTGCCTCTGAAGGTAAACCCATGAGCCCATCAATGATTTCCCCGATTACTCCATCTGTCTCATCATCCAAAACTCCACATGATCAGTATGAAGATACGAGGACAAGGTTTGCAACGGTGGAGTCCATTTCTCTAATCAGTGGATCAAGTATTCAACTTGACACAGCATCAAAGCCCATTGTCACAGATCCAGAAAGTGCAGGACAAGCACATTCTAATGTCACTGATGCGTCAATGAAGACAACAGCAGTTTATCCAACAATAGGCACAAAGTCACCTTCATTCTTAGAATCATATACATCTGAAACAAGTGATGTGTCCAAATCTGCTGTTACCCCAGCCGTCTTACTCCATAGTACAGAAAAACCAACACTGGCATCTCCTGAAACAGAACAAACTTTTACCGCATCCCATTCTCAAGCAAAATCTGCAACTTCATTTGAAACGTCAAGTTCCACCGTTACAGATAAAGGGAGCACAAATCCATCTACTAGTGGACACCCCGGAGAAATGTCCAGCAAATACATGGCATCTACAACAGGTACCTCATTGATTAGTCCAGAGACCACAACAACACAACAAGTTGGTAGCATTTCAACAGAACAAAGAACTTCTGGTGAAAACATCACTAAGTCTACTGACACCACCATCACTACAACCACGGCTGGCTCTTCTGCTTTCAATATCCTGTCCGTCTCAACATCAAGAAAAACCGAAACAAGTGATACTTCCAAAACAGATGTTTCTTCAGCTTCAGCGCTCCACAGCACACAGAAACCAACATCAGTGTCATCTGAAACATATCAGACTCTTGCCACAGTGAAGTTGCAGGAAAAATCAGCAGATCCAGAGGAAAGTTCAAAATCTCCAATTACAAGAGAAGATAGGACAAGTAAACCAACAAGTGAAATGTCTAGCAGAGACATTGCATCTTCGACTGGCTCTTCAATGTTCACCACCGAGAAGACAACAGATCTTCTACCTACGGGTGAAGACAGTGATCAAACAGGTCAGACAACGAGACCTTCATTTTCCACAGTAACGGGCAGAACAGAAAGTTCATCTCCTGCTTCTCCTGTAGATGGAGCCTTTACAAGAGGCCAAACCACTGACATGTCCCCAACAGTCTCTACTGCTACAGAATTATCTTCATCTGATAACATCAGTGAGACAACACAATCTCCTGAAACTATGACGATTCAAATAAGCACAGATTCCGAAATTTCTGGAGAAGGCTCTACTGCTTTTCCTGACAAGTCAGATGTGACAATAGTTACTGCATTCCCAACATCTGCTGTCTCTGACGGTAAACCCATGAGCCCATCAACGCTTTCCCAGATTACTCCATCTGTCTCATCATCCACAACTCCACATGATCAGAATGATGAAATATATACAGTGTTTCAAATGGTGGAGTCCGTTCCTATTAGTGGATCAGGTATTCAACCTGACACAGCTTCAAAGCCCATTGTCACAGATCCAGGAAGTGCAGGACAAACACATCCTAATGTCACTGATGCGTCAATGAAGACAACAGCAGTTTATCCAACAATCGGCACAAAGTCACCTTCGGTATCGTACACTTCTGAAACAAGTGATGTGTCCAAATCTGCTGTTACCCCAGCCGTCTTACTCCGTAGTACAGAAAAACCAACACTGGCATCTCCTGAAACAGAACAAACTTTTACCGCATCCCATTCTCAAGCAAAATCTGCAACTTCATTTGAAACGTCAAGTTCCACCATTACAGATAAAGGGAGCACAAATCCATCTACTAGTGGACACCCCGGAGAAATGTCCAGCAAACACATGACATCTACAACAGGTACCTCATTAATTAGTCCAGAGACCACAACAACACAACAAGTTGGTAGCATTTCAACAGAACAAAGAACTTTCCCCTCAGTTTCATCACTCACTGAACATGCAGAGAAAAGTGTTGGTGCTACTACAGAAGATATGGACGGTTCTGGAACTACGAGTACAGACTTGTTCTCATCATCTATACGCGTTATTGGTGTATCTTCAAGTCTCTACAGTATTGACACAACAACAGTAACACTATCTCCTGAATCAGAGTCTGCCTCTGTGAGAACAGGACAAAGTACTTCTGGTGAAAACATCACTAAGTCTACTGACACCACCATCACTACAACCACGGCTAGCTCTTCTGCTTTCAATATCCTGTCCGTCTCAACATCAAGAAAAACCGAAACAAGTGATACTTCCAAAACAGATGTTTCTTCAGCTTCAGCGCTCCACAGCACACAGGAACCAACATCAGTGTCATCTGAAACATATCAGACTCTTGCCACAGTGAAGTTGCAGGAAACATCAGCAGTTCCAGAGGAAAGTTCAAAATCTCCAATTACAAGAGAAGATAGGACAAGTAAACCAACAAGTGAAATGTCTAGCAGAGACATTGCATCTTCGATTGACTCTTCAATGTTCACCACCGAGAAGACAACAGATCTTCTACCTACGGGTGAAGACAGTGATCAAACAGGTCAGACAACGAGACCTTCATTTTCCACAGTAACAGGCAGAACAGAAAGTTCATCTCCTGCTTCTCCTGTAGATGGAGGCTTTACAAGAGGCCAAACCACTGACATGTCCCCAGCAGTCTCTACTGCTACAGAATTATCTTCATCTGATAACATCAGTGAGACAACACAATCTCCTGAAACTATGACGATTCAAATAAGCACAGATCGCGAACCTTCTGGACAAGGCTCTACTGCTTTTGCTGACAAGTCAGATGTGACAATAGTTACTCCATTCCCAACATCTGCTGCCTCTGACGGTAAAACCATGAGCCCATCAATGCTTTCTCTGATTACTCCATCTGCTTTTAACAACATGTCCTTTTTGACATCAAGAAAAGCTGAAACAAGTGATACTTCAAAAACAGATGTTTCTTTTGGTGTCTCTACTCCTTTGCAGAGTAAAACTACTATATCTACAGTAACAGATGAAAGTGAAAAGGCCATGCCTCAGACAGCATCTGAGTCTGATGGAGTGGTTTCACTCATGTCATCATTTGAAGTCACTACAAGATTGTCAACTAATGAACCTAACTTTTCTTTTACCAATGAAGAGGTGACATCACCAGAGACTGATGATTTCAATGATACAGAGTCTTCAGGATTCGAAGGATCTGCCAACATAGATGATACAGTGCTTGAAATGCAAACAGAAGCTCAGCAACCCTTTGTTGAAACATCTGCCCTGGCAATCACTCCAGGAAACTTAACAGATGCAAAGCACACCGAACTGACCACAAAATCTCACAATGATTTTTTTGTTGCAACAGATGAGGCTGAGATAGATGAGACTGAGAGTCAATCATTAACAAGTCTTTCTGACAAAAAAATTTTCTCCTCAACCTTAGCCCCACACATGACAAACAGAGAGACTAACTTTGCTGATCTGGGCTTTGGAAATGTTTCTTCTGATGCTAACCCCAGTGAATCAACATTTCAGCCAGTTTCTAATTCTCTTTTTAATACCAGATCTATTATTGATTTGAAACATTCCCACATCCCTGATACTACTGGCTCTGTCACATTTACCCTCCCTCCCTCAACATTAGTTTTAGAATTGGCAACATCTTCTATCCCTGTTACTGAAAAACCAGTTGAGTTTTCTTTGAGCAGCACTATTCACTCAGTTTCTTCAGTGTCAGTGTATAAGGAAAAAGACAGTTCAAGTCATGGCTCAGCGACTCTTAAAAGCTTATCTCCAGGAAATACATTTCCTCCTTTACAGGCGTCTAGTACATCACATCTAACAACTCAAAAATCAAAATCATATTCAGGCTTTACTTTAACAGATAATAGGAGTACAACTGACCAAGCCTTTGATATATTTACCTCAAACCCAGCGATAACCAACAATGCCACATTTGGAGACATGTCAGATAAAACTGAAACCTTTGTTTCAATTAAAACGTTTGATGAGCAGGTTTCCAAAAAAGGGGTTGAACATTTCTCAAATACAGAAAACCCCCTCAGTTTTGAACCAATAAAACATCCAAATTCAAGAACAAACAGTCCAAATAAAGATGGAGTGGCAATAGAAGACAAAGCAACACAATCATCTTACAGAGCAGAGTATGTTATAAATGATCACACAGTTAATAGTTCTAGCAGTGACACTAATAAAAAATCAACATCCACACCATCTCCTGGTATTATATATCACAGTAACAAAGAACAACAGGTTGTGATTGTTATGCCAAGTCACAACCAAACTGAGACTGACCAAGCTAAACAAATGCCTACTATGGTCTTGCATGCATCTGAACCATCAAGCAGTGCATCCATTCAATTCACGGAGGACACAAAAGATGAAGATAAACTGTTTTCTGGAGTCACATATAATTTGAGGCAAGAAAGTTCCACCTCCAAAGTCAGCACAA
Organism: Poecilia latipinna; assembly: GCF_001443285.1. Taxonomy (NCBI): domain Eukaryota; kingdom Metazoa; phylum Chordata; class Actinopteri; order Cyprinodontiformes; family Poeciliidae; genus Poecilia; species Poecilia latipinna. The sequence goes on from NW_015115655.1 coordinate 18,823, forward strand.
AAGATAATATGTTCATTAATTTTGATACTGTATCTGTAGTTTCCTCCTCTCCATTTTACCCAACTGTCCAGACAGAGGAAGTTGAAGTTGATTCAGCAATTACAATGACACAAGAGATGGACTTAATAGAAGAACCGGAAGACTCAGGGACTGTCAATTCTCCTTTTTTTACTCCTTCACCAGTAACTCCAGACCCAGTTTCAGTCACTGACCTCTCAAGATCTTTTTTGTTATCAACTCAAGCTACTACTGAGTCTGCACATTCAAATTCTAAAGAAAGTCTTGGTGGACATACAGCCCAAATTATTACTTTTTCTGCTGGAATTGATCAAAACAGATCAATGACTTCATCAACAAAAACTAAAGTATCTTCAGTAACTGGAGTTTCAAGTAAACTTGTTTCCTCTAACCCTGCTCTCAAAGATATTTCAGCGTCATCTGACTATATAATTAAATTCCACTCAACTGTTTCCCCTGTAGTAACAGCTCAGAAATCATTTGAACAAGTGAGATCAGACATCACAAACACACACCACCCAAAACCAGAGAATTTCTCAGAAAAATCATCACAAGCCACAGTTTACCCTATGTCCACAAATCATGAAAAACGTCTGGTTGAAGAATCAACCAGTTTTCATCCTGGTAATAATTCTGTGAGTCAGCTTGATTATGATTTGGCAAGTCATGTGACAGCTCTCCCAAAACTAATTTCTGATGCAAACGTTGGAAAACCACCATCCACACAGAGTAGCTTTTACCCTGACAATGATCATCATGCCCCAGTCAGTGGTGCAGGGAACCAAACACTACTTCAATCTGTTTCTCAGTACAATGAAACCGCAAAGTCAAACACTAGTGAAGTGGATATTTCCACAATGTCCAAAGCATCTACAAGTGAGTCTTCCCAGACTGTATTCAAGGCCACTGCTACAACAATATCAAAGATAGAATTGATTAACCTTGAAAGCACCTTAGGGGGAACAATCAGTACAACTGATATCAGTACAGGTGATGAAGAAACTACCACAAGTATCCATGGAGAATTAACATCAACAACACAATCACCAAACCAGGTAGAATTAGATACATCTTTAGCCACACAACTGTCACCCTTTTCCGAGGAAGAAGAAAAACATGACAGGAAAATGTCAACATCTCCATTCCTTAATGGAAGAGACCCAGCAATAGAAGAAGGAACAACCCCCTCTGTCCAAATAAGACTGGATGTGGGCCACACAGTTGTTGGCGAGACTGTGGACTTTTCTGGTACCTTTTATTATTATTTTTTTTATCAATACAGCAAAGTATTTATGCTCATAGAACTTTGCCTAAATCTTTATAATTTATACTCAACAGGAATGTATTCATGTAAGGAGAACATTTGTCTGAATGGAGGATCTTGCTTCAAGAGTGGCAGCATCTATTCATGTAGCTGTTCTCCGGGGTACACTGGTCATCAGTGTGAAACGGGTATGACATTGATCAATACTAGAAATTTTCTATCACATAAACTGGAAATTTTTACTCTTGTTGTTTTGACTGTGTTGTTCCACAGACATTGATGAGTGCCAGTCAAATCCATGCCGTAATGGAGGCACATGTGTTGATGGGCTGGCTTCCTTTACATGTGTGTGTCTCCCAAGCTACTCTGGGCTTTACTGTGAGGAAGGTAAGTTCATTTTGTATTGGTTTTCTCCTTCCTAACAAAGTCAGTGTATTAGAAATGCAACTTCCTCATATTGTTGTGTTTATTGAGGTTTATATGACATGATGGATTAATTAATTTTTGAACAGCTTCTTTATATGGTCATACCAAACTAAAACCATATGAACTAACTAATACCTAATACCATATGAACGAATCAGAAATTAAGTCAGTCTAATTCTAGATCTAGCACTGACCAATGGTAAACAATGCCGACTCATGTTTTGTTGTGTATGATGATTGCTAATCTATTACCTCCCTTCGGTGTCAGATAGTTGATATTGTTTGCATTTGCTACTACAGAAACTGAGGTTGAAACTGCTACTACACAAAATTATGTACTTTTATCAGCTCTGTGAGGTGATAGAGGTTTGGAAAATCAGCTGACAATTCCTAAATTGTGCCATGTGAACCAGATTTAAAACTAACAAGCTCTACTCTTCTACTCTCAACGTTTACACCTTCAAAATAAGATACATATGCACCACAAAAACAAACATTTTACTTGCATGAAAATTTTAACTCATGGTACGACAAATTAATGGGAGCCCTGAGCTTGTTTCTCTGCAACAAGACGGTCCCATCTCAGAGTGATGGGAGACAATGACACCCAAAGTGTTGCTTATGCACAGCCTGCTTGGTCTCTACGTGGTGAAGCAGTTTGAATGGTTCATTGCCCCATTAGCGAGCCGGTGTTCTGACTATCTGTAATACCCGTCAATCCAGCATACTTGATGGTAATGCGCATGCGCACATCGATGTTACGTCACATACTGCTTACTCAGCAGATTTCTTATAAATCTGTCATACCTGTGAGTTATGTTTCTAAGACATTTATGGTAAATTTTATTTAATTAAGCTGCAATGTTAATCAAACATATTAACACAAATGACTTTTGCTGTTTCCAATATCGTTACCATACTGTAAACAAGACATTAGTCCCATTTAGCGTCACTACTACAAATACTGTTTGGCTACAAATTTGGTCTCCCGCGGGATATTTTGTCCCCATAGCTAATCTGCTTTTTAAATATTTCAATATTTCTTTAGAAAACTGCATGGAATATGTCCTTTAAAAAAAGCATGAATAAAGCTAGATGCTGAATACGTCCTTAAAAAAAAAGCACATGAATAACGCTGGATGCTGACCGAAGCTGTTAGTCAACAAGCAGAACAACATCTCTTTCTAGACATTGCGTGGAAATAACTAGATTTTTCTTATTTATTTTTATTTTTTTTACCGTAAACTTCTGAGGATTAAAACACACAAAATTAAACTTCTATAGTTATGACAGATTTATAAGAAACGTAACATCGATGTGTGCATGCGCATTACCACGAGGAATGCTGGCTTGACGAGGTATGACAGACAGAACACCTGTTGCTGCATATCGTCCAGAGTGGGCTTGGACTGTGGGAATCACCTACCGGGATAAATCCATTCTCCGGTCCCTTCTCTGGGCCTTTTCCTTTAAAAAGACAACTGATCTGTTTCTTACTCATTTTGCTGCTTGTGGGCACAATGTTGGCGCGCAAGACGTAACCGAGAGAATCCGATTAAAGGATTTTCAAAATAAAAGATCCTCCAGACTCAGATAAAGTATAAAACGGAAATATTTATTTGTTCCTTGTGCGGCCAGGTACCAATTGGTAGGGTAGGTGACAACTGCTTTAGATAATCACCACTTTGAGGCTCACTGTATGATTTTTCTCAATTAGTAAACACGGAAAGCAAAATTTGGACTTTTTCAACACAGTGGATTTCCATATAAATCTTCACAACAGACGTCGGACAAAGGAAAAAAACCGAAGAAAACGTCTATGACAGATTTTTCCTAACTAGCCTACACCCTAAATTTTGTGTGGATAGGCCCTCCTTGATTTCCACCCATATTATGTACCCAGACTCAGCTGTATGGAGATATGTTGCCAAATGAAAGATGGAACAACTAGTTCATGAAATAACAACAAAGTACGCTTGTAATACCTTTGGGGGGTTTGTTGTTGTTTCAGTAAGTGAAATATTGAGAAATATGTACAGAGTAATGCAAAAGTATACAAATCTCTGTCAAAATTACAAGTTTTTGGGAGAGGAATAATTCAAGTCATGATTGTTAATTCGCAAGCCTTTTACATTTTTAATTTGATATAAATCATGTAGAATCTAAGTGAAAAAGAAACTAATCTGTGGATGAGGTAATACAAAAAAAAACTGAAAAGAGTACAATAACTAATGTTATTGGAGTTAAACTAATGTTTTGATTCAAAACAGTTTGATTTAATTTCAGCCTTTGGCCATTTTGGATTTACAGATTCAATCAGTTGCATTTAAACTGAGATTCGCTGAAAATACTTATGTTCTTAATATTCTCATAAAAATAAAAAAATATAAAGAAGACAATCTCATTTTCCAAAAGGAATTTATCAGGAAAAAGTGTGACAAATTTTCTATCATGTGAAATATAATATGTAATGTTTTGTCTTTTTTCCAAAATGGATAAAAATTATGCCAAAAACTGGCTAGAGATTTTGCCAAGGAAAACAGATGCAGGAATATATTTTACAAATCATGTCTTTGGTTTACATTAATTATACAGTTGAAACCAGAAGTTTACATACACAATATAAAAATACAAATAATGCATTGAAATCATAATAAGCCTTTCCTGTTTTAGGTCAATTAGGATTAATTAAATTTGTTCAATTTGCTAAATGCCAATGAGAGACAGAATTTTTAAGAAAAATATTATTACTGATGTATGTAAACTTCTGGTTTCAACTCTCTCTATCCAAAACTCTATTGATAACTCAACACTTGCAACACGAGCTGATCTTTAAGGCTAAGTTGTAATCAATATTTGTGATTTTTCATATAGGACTTGTAAAGAAATACTTTGATAGAGATCACATGGCATGCTTGTTTCAGTTTATACGAGGTTATTCACACTTGGCTTGAATAGTTCACTTCCTATTTCTCTTCACCACTGCCTAACAGAGTTTATTTTAACTTACAAACAGTATCAGGGACAACTTTATTCTTGAATGGCCATAATTGGCTTTATCTATACTTCCCTCTTTGTAAAATGATGCATTGTTACAAATGTTTTCATGTTTTCAAGTTCTAAGAGAGATTGGTGTTTTGTTGAAAGGCAAATTAAGTTATAAATCCTATAGTTCCTGCACACGAAAACTCCATCTCATCTTCTCTGCCATCAGATACTGAAACATGTGACTATGGTTGGCACAAGTTTCAGGGCCATTGCTACAAATTCTTCCCCCAGAGGAAAGGTTGGGACTCTGCAGAGCGAGAGTGCCGCATTCAGGGAGCTCATCTCACCAGCATCCTTTCCCACGAAGAACAACAGTTTGTCAACCGTAAGCAACATATATATATATATATATATATTTTTTTTTTTTTTTTTTTTTTTAAAAACCAAAAAATCCAAAAACATCCTTTTTTTCCCCCAAATTTTTTTGTTTCTTAAGAAAAGGG
>NW_015115655.1:27071-38161 GCF_001443285.1 Poecilia latipinna
CAACCGAAAAAAAAATATATATATTTTAATATATTTTTTTTTTTTTTTTTTTTTTTTCAAAAGTCCATAAGTCCAAGAACATGCTTTACTTCCTCATAATGTTTGCTGTTCATGAGAAAAGGGAAACAACAGCAGGTATTTGATAAGTTCACAAAAAAACTCCAAACAGTAGAAGAACATATGGCGCAGGAAATAAAACGGACTCTAAAAATGCCTGTGATATCTTTATTTTCTTTTTTACATTTTGTAACTGCACATTCTGAAAATTAGAAAGTACAAAATTGTAATCAGCTGTTTTTTCATCCTAAATTGCAGGTCTTGGACAGGATTACCAGTGGGTTGGCCTGAATGATAAGATGTTTGACAACGACTTCCGCTGGACTGATGGCAGCCCTGTGGTAAGACACTGCCTTCTGACATATATCATTCTCCCTAAACATGGCAGAGTAAATATTTGGAAGTGATGACGGAGGCTGTGATCTAGGGAGAGTTGCTCCTTTAAGTGAGCTCTGGTTCCCCTCTCGTGACTCTCACTCTCCTCCACCTTTTATCCCTACACCCCTGTGACTATTCTGGTAATAAACCTGATGTAGATTAGGCTGTAAGGCACCTCTAAATCACATAACGAGTGTGAGTGCACTCTGTGGAAATCAGTTGGTCCAATAAGGCAAACTGGGAAAGCGTTTGCCTTATTGGAAAACGCTTTCCCAGGCAAGCAGGCAAGGAAGGCTGCTTATCTTTCATGAAAGCACTGTTTTACAAAACAGCTTAATCAGTGTGTTACAAAAGTATTCATGTTGTAATGTTTTACATTTTGTGAGTTGCAATTCACACAATGTATTATACTAAAATTGGGTTTCCTTTATAGAAACAGATCAAAAATAAGTGGACATTTTAATTTTTGTATGGGAATTATTCAGCATATTGCATTTTTGCTGCAGTTCCAGATACTTTACAGAATAAAACCTAGTTACTGTCTCCATCAGTGTAGTGTGGACTACTATGATGATCCCACAAAAGTAGAGGTGCAGAGGAAGCTGAAAGAAAGCCTAAGGGTTAATGGGTAAACAGTGACCAATTTAGAGGTGATGAGGCTGTGAATGAGGTTGTGTGAAGGGGTCTGGCAGGCGTGGACTTTTATGGTTCCTCTTTATCCTTTCTCCCTCCTGAGAGAACCCAGCAAGCAGGCGGTCACATGGGGGAAGGGCCACCAAACAGACACACAGATGGACAGCACCTGTGCTCAACTTTAGGTTGAAAAAAAAAAAAAAAGAAAACTGTCTCAAAGCACCCCAAGGGTTTAGGTGGGTGGTCAACTCAACTGAATCCAAATAAATAGGATATTTTTAAACTGTGAAATTGTACTTACTGGTGAAAAGCTTAGAGCAAATCTGGTAATGCTAAGAAAGAGCACAGAAAAGATACTTGTTGAAATATCTTAGAATGCATGTTTAGATCAGGTTGTGTAGTTTGAATATTTTAATTGAGATACAGTCTTGTCAGGCAGTTGACGGGTCAACCATTTGTTGGTTTGAGGTGAGCAGAGCAGGAAGTCAGAGTATGTTTGTTAACCATAATGACAGAGCACCAGAGCCTAGAGGGATGATGGCAAGAGATTGTGTGAAAGGTGGGGGGGTCGTCACAGCTTTGAAGAAAGTGTTTGAACCTTGGACATGCTGAAAGACTACAGTTAGTATCAACTGCAGCCTGAATGGCCCTTAGCTTCACAGCTGTGTGTATACTGCATGGACACTCATATGCACACATAGTGCTTTTTGTTGCCAGGGGTACACATGATGAAAAGTGTTCACAAAAATACATGTATAGTGCAATAACATGGATGCCAAACATACCGTGGAGATAAAGTCACAATGTGATGATATGTGGTTGTAAGTCCAACATTTTTTTATTTTTTATTTTTATATACATTGTGTCAAATTTGTAACGCAAACAACCTCAAAGTTCTTTTTAGATGTTCTTAGTTTCCTTTTCTTCAATCTGGCGGTGCTAAGTCTAGAAGGCTCAAGTTAACACTGAGTTTACCCAGAGAGATCCAGCTTCCCCCTCTTGTGGACATTGATCAAATTGCAGTGGCTACACACTACTGCTTAGAAAGGACAGTTTTTGTTGGTGAAAAGAGTGTGCATGCCTGTTTATAATCATATATCTGCAATCTTGGTGGGTATCAAGCTGTGTTTTTTACTAAACAAGCCTACTCCTTCTCATAAGTTTACATTAGGGACATAAAGACACCATGCTGTCTTTCTTTTGGAGAACACACTTTTTACATGACATTTGCGATTAAATGTGCAATCACAGAGCAAAGTTTTTAGCACTGGCTTGTAGATCCTGGGAGGTTAAACGTGAGACTCTATGTTCAATTTTCAGCAATATGAAAACTGGAGGCCCAACCAGCCCGACAGCTTCTTCTCGTCTGGAGAAGACTGTGTGGTGATGATTTGGCACGAGGGTGGCCAGTGGAACGATGTCCCGTGCAACTATCACCTAACCTTCACATGCAAGAAAGGCACAGGTAATGAAAGAAAACCTTTTATATCACACAACTTGCTAACAAACAAAAACAATAATGTATCATGTCATTGAGTTTGATTTTCAGAAAGCAAAAAAACTAATACATAATCTTCTTGCTACCCACATAATAAAACATTGATCCTTTTCAGCTTTACAGGTGCACCTCTAAAACATTTACTAATTTATTGAGATGCACCAGTGGACTGATAAGCATCAGTGTGTAAATAACCTATGTGCATTTATTTGCACAGACTAAATCCTTATGCTGCAAGGATTTTAAAAAATATGTTACATACACTTATTTTCCTTGATTGTTTCCTTGTTGAAGTCATGTCACCCTTTGTTCTTCCAGTGGCCTGCAGCCAGCCCCCTGTGGTTGAAAATGCACGTACCTTTGGTAGAAAGCGTGAGAGGTATGAAATCAACACCCTGGTGAGGTACCAGTGTCGAAATGGGTTCATTCAGAGACATGTTCCAACCATCCGCTGCCGTGGCGATGGACGGTGGGATACACCTAAAATCTCCTGTATAAGCCGTACGTATAACTGTTATTCCTGCAAATGAAACATTTTGCTCAAGATTTCAAAATTGTCTTATTTTCAGACAATTTCAAACATTTTCTCTTTCAGCGTCGAGCTACCAGAGGTCCTTCATGAGGAGACATCAACCCCACGCTCTCTACAGTATCAATAATTTCAAAAAATGGCAGGATGAGTCCTTGCGCCACCACCTTCAGCGCAACAGGGGAAGGAGAGACAGGACAGCACAAAAGAGGACAAAGCAATGATTTCCAAGAGAAATCAAGAACACTTGCTTGATGGTTGTAAGAAAGGAAGACCAGAAAACAAAAAAGTGCATTTAAAAAAAAGCTTATCAACAGAAACCGAGAGGATAAACCGCAAGTTTCTTGCATTTGCAATGACAATAATATCTTATAAAGTGCCTTTGAAATAATTTTACCTGACGATTCGTTTCAAGAGAGACTGCTACATTCACAGTGAGGACAAACTCTTTCAGCTGGCTTCTGGAAGCACAATGAGCTGTCTACTTTGATATTCTTTTATGTTCTTTATTTTATATTTTATGTTGACTAATTATATGAAACATTCATTGTTGCTGTCTGATGCATAAACTGTGCTATTTGAAGCTAATGCAAGTGTCCAGCATATATAGAAAGAACAAAATACAGCTGATGTCACATAAAAATAATAAATTTTGTCATCCTGTTTAATGCTGGAATGCATGAATGCATACGCATAAATATGTTTTCTCAATTTAATCAAAGACGCTACATGTCATGAGTTGTAGTTTTTCTCACATTGCAAATAGGGCTATTAATTAGTACAGTACAAAAGTTTTTTTTTGTTATTTTTAATATAAAAAAACTTTTTATCTTTACAGACTTAGACTAAAAAGGCTTGAAAAATATTGCTTGAAAGTATTTTCACAGGCAATAACAACAAATAGCCTTTTTCTCACCAGGGAAAATCTATTTGGTGGCAGCTTTCAAAGGTTCGAACTACCAGCTTTCCCTGCTTTCTTCTTACAAGCAACATTTATGTACACGTATGTATCAGCAGAATCTTTCAAATATTACTGGCCTGACTTTTGTATGATATAGTTTTGAAAGGTTCCTCTCTGAGTACCTATTGACAAAAACCTTTAAACACAGACAGAAACTGATGTCAGTCTATTTCAAAATGAGTGAAAAACCACCATGTGTAGCTCAAGCAGCCTGGATTTCTATTCAGCTCACAATCCTTTGGTATGACATGTTTACATTACTGTTCTGTTGTTAATTGGAACACATCAAAATAATCTTTTTTTTTTTTTTTTTTTTTTTTTTTTTTTCTCATGCGTTTTGGTTGTGTTTTACCATAAAAAATGTTTTTCTTTTAAAGTTCTCTTTTACTTTTTTTTTTCTTTTTTTTTACTGTGCTTCACTGCTTTTGCTGCACATCAAATCAGCCGTTGAGAGAATGTATTTTTGTGAAACACTCAGAGACTTGAACACTAAAGCTGTTGCGGTGGAAGAGATACAAATAATTTATTTTCAAGCTGCTTTTTATCTCCTCGTGTGTTTTATACTGACAAGTAAAATGTGTTGATGTCACTGGTCCCAGCAGTGCTCTGTTTATGTGTATGTTCAACAGAAGACAAGGCATGCTCACAATGTCTACATCTGATGCAATAAAGACAGAAATGTACTCATTTTATGCAGTTTAATTAGTTCATATGTCCTTTAGCATCTCTTACTACCACAGTGAACCAAGAGACATGGAGGGCACGATAAGCAATACTTTTTGTTCTGAAATAGTGACAAAATCTACTTTTACATGTGAATGGCTGTGTCTCTGCAACAGTTCTATTCGAGCAATGTTGCTTTATTTGGTCTGCCTGTGAATGTTTAAGTGCGTTTTGCCCTATTGTGCACATAATATCATTTTATATTTATATAACAACTTTTTTTTTTTCTACTTAACAATGTGAATGTATGAGATGTTTGTGAATTAGTTTTATTTTAAAAAAGATTAAACTGTTTTTCCTGCTTTAACTCACCAAAGAACCAAATAAATATATGGATGTGTGACATTTAGTTTGGTCATTTACATTGTGTTTTAACATTGATGGTATCCACTTTTTTACAGTGTCTTACTGCCTTCTTGAAATATGAATTAGATATGTGCGGGCCCTGCAGAGGTTTCACCACCAGGTGGTGCTATTTGACTGAAATCATTGGGCTTCTTCTCTGCTTGCACAGCACGTAGGGATTTAACTTTTATTTGAACATAAACTGTAGTTTTTTTTGTTTTTTTTTTATTTTGTTTTTTAGAGCAATTCAGTCTAATTTAAATCAAATTGTATTTCAGAAGAAGTTTCAAATCCACGATCTTTTCTATACAGAGAGGAATTAGAATTACCTCAGTGGGACAGAAAAGCATTATCTTCAATAAAGATAAACAAAGCAATTTTGTAAACAAAGCAATTTTTAGGTTTTCAGTTTCTTTTCTGGCACAGCACACTGTTACTGCTGAATTAACATTTAACCGGTTGACGCAAACTGTGCATAAGTTAACAGATGTTTATCACTTTAAAAGCTCAGTTTGCTACCCAACAAGCCTTGACTTGTGATCAAAAACTTCTCCAATGTTCCTGAGAGAGTATTAGACTGGTAATGGTGTCATTAAATGCTGATGTCACAGTGGAAAATCTTACACTCCTTAACCTGAGCAAGACTCTTTGGGGTTTATCAAGATTTCCAATTTTTCTTTAGAAAGGAAATGCACTCATGCAACACAGATAAAAACCTCATCTGACATGTCAATACTGTCATTCATCATTACATTTTAGGAAGTGCTGCTTCAGCAGGCTAGCTGAAAAGCTTGCAACACATTTTATTGATCAATACCAAGGAACGCATTTAAATAAAAACAAAATGTTGTTTCACTCTTGCAGTTCATCATTATTCACTCGTCTTCTCACACCAGATGACAATAATCTTACATGTATACAAAAGATGTAAGTATTTTCTAAATAATTTCAAAATACTTTTTCAAAACACTTTTTAAAAACATTTTTTAAAAGTCTGTAGTATTTGGCACACTTTTTACACTACAACATATTCAGATTTTGTGACTTTATCACAGGAATCCATAATGCATTTTATTGTGTGAATGTTAGTTGTTAACAGGTTCTACAAATTGAGCTGCAGCTTCTCCAGAATGACCACGGACCTTTAGGCTTCTTCTCTCATTACAACTCACTACTAACTGCTAATTAACTTCAGAAAGCAATTAATTGGTGGTAGTACATTTTCAAATCAAACTATCAAACTAAAAGGCGAGAGATACAAATATTATCCCACTTTTTGTGTTTTTATTGGTGATATTTGAACAATTTTCCTCCATTCACAGTTCAACACCACTTTGTGTTGCTCTCTCTCATATTGGACTTTGTGTTTGCAATGTGACAATATTTAAAGTCTGAATCCTTTTGCAAATAAAAATGTGCATCACATGTACAACCATCTAATTTCTGCATTCCAACTTAAGACATGTAAATATATTTTTCAGTCAAGGAAACCCAGGAAAAAGCATTTTTAACAGTTGTGTTTTTATTTTTAATTGCAACATTGTGAAACGGTACATGGTGTCATACAAAAATACCTTCATATTTTGTATGTCAAATTGTGAGCAAATAAACATCTGCTGTAAGTATATCTCAGTAATCAAAGTTATAAAAAAAAAGTAAAAAGAAAAAAAAGATAAACATTTTCACTTCTCTTAATGACAACTACACATTTTAATAACTACTGATTGCTACCTTTATCACACAGTTAGGTGTTTTAAGTTTATTTCTATATCAGATCAGAGGAGGATTATATGCACTTTTCTTGCACAATGAGTAAGAAAAAGCAAAATCTTAATATAATAGGAAAGAAAAATCTGCAAGTAAGTCTAGAATTTGTACTATTTCTTTTCAAGAAACAGTGTAAAGTTATCAAAAAAAGAACAAATGTAAAAAAAAGAAAAGGTAAAATCATTATGTTAGATAATGGAAACAATGCATTGAGGTTAAACATTATAACATCTGGACATTTGTAATTTCTTCCTAATCAAACTGAAATGCGGAAAATATATATAAAAAAGAAGAAACATCCATCGAATCTCTTTGCAGTTGACTTGCTCACAGCTTTTCTGGTCAAAGATACATTTTTGAGGTTTTGTAAATACATGTATGTTAATGTATATGAGAAAACAGCTTCAAACCTGGCAATGGATCTAACTGGTTCCTTCTTGGAGTCATCTGTGAACCAATAGCTCAACAGCTGTAGTCTTTTTATGTTTATCTCACTGAAATCAATTTATTTTGTTGATATGTATGCTTATACAAAATTAAAAATAGCATTGCTCAAGACACACTTGAAAGCAGCACACATTCTTTGAGCATAATTGCAGCCAAACCTTGAACATTACACATTTTATGGAGGACATACATTTTCAATTTTGCTCTTTACTAAACAGTCTTAGTCAAGGCTGTTTAGAAGAGTGAACAAATAGAAATAAACAGAAAATATACCCTAATTGCTTGTTTTGTTCTGTTGTTTATTGCATATTGATTTAAATTGCTTAACACTAGCATAACATCTATTATGGCATCAGAAAGGTAAGAAATTTGGACTAGTTAAAATCCAAATTAATCTGCTTTAAAATGTATTTTTTTTATGGCTGTTGTTGCTGCTCTTTGGTGTCTGTGGTTTACCTGCATGTTTTACATTCTCTCACTTTTCAGCCTTGAAGCAGTAGACACCATAAGACTTAACCTTTTTGTCTGGGAATCCAACAAAGCGCACTGCAGCCTCTGTGGGACTGCAGTTCTTGCGGGGCCTTGAAATAGGGTAGCGCACACTTCCGTCAGCCAACCAGCCAGCATCACAGCGATCGTAGCCCTCAAGCTTCCAGGCAGCGTACATCTGGCCAACCTTCCCAATCTCTGCATCGTCGTCTCGGCACGCCTGCACAGCCTCGTCAAAGCTCAGCCTTTCTGGCTGGACCAACCAATAGAAACGACCTGGTAGCAGAGACAGCAGAACAAAAAAAAACTTCCTTTAATGTAGATGCATGCCTTAAGAGGAAAGATGAGAACTGAAATTTAATATATAAAGCTTATAGTGTAACTTGAAAATAAAATGGAGAAAAATAGCCTACCTTGGAGTTTGGAAGCAAAACAGAACACATCAAAGCGGCTCATCTGCTTGTTTCTGAAGCCATAGTTTCTGAGACCAGGTCGGCTGTTGACGCCGCCGCAGGGTTGTCTGGGTTTGGTGATTGGATACTGTACTGTGCCGTCATTCAGCCAACCAGCATTACACCAGTCCAGACCGCCTTTCCAGGCCTCCAGCAGCTGATCAAACGAGGCAATTACAGCATCCTGACTTTCGCAGGTCTGCACAGCATCATCAAAATTCAGGTTGTAGCGCCCATGATGGGGAGAGTACGGGAAAACAACACCTAAAAGACATAGAAAATGCTGTAGCAGAATATCCAAACCCTAGGTTATTTGGTATTTGGAACAACAGAACACATATTGTTTGGAAAGAGTTAAATCTTTATGATTATTTCTAATTTATTTGCAGACTCAGTCAAGTTAGAAAGAGGGAATGTCAGACATCTTATCACTTTAGAACCAATTTCTTTCAAACATGCATGCTTAAAAGCTGATTAAGTAGTAATTTGCAATAGTTTAGGACACTCGAGATTAATGTCCAGCAGTTGATCAATCTGGTACAAACCTCAAAATATAATTTATTTGTATGAAGTTAAAAAAGAACAAGCAACAAAATATTTAAACATTTCTTTCAAAAATGTCAAGATGGGTTTCCACACGGTTCCTCCAATACTATGAAACCCTACCATTGTCATCTATATAATGCTGATTTGCTGTTTTTTTTTGGAGTGGATTGGTTCTTCTAACCCTCAACTATATTGTTGGAGGTAATTGTACGTCCAACACAGTGACAATACTACTGAGGGAAATATGAGATTGGCTATTTTGACCAATATTAGCATGCTTCATCACACACTGGAGGTATACTTATTAAATTACTTTTGTCAGCTGGGTCAAAGTATAAGAATAGTAAGTTGATTTAAAATGGGTTTTGCTTCGATATTATTTTGGTCTAAAAGTCTGTTTTTAATTGTCCAAAACAATCAAGGAAAGACAAAGACATCAGTTCCTCTACGTTAGCGGTCCTATGTTTAAATTGGCTTGGGAGTCTTCATTCAAATCTGGGAATGACTTCAAACCCCATTTAGCTGTTGCTTTGTTCCATTGTCCTTGTGAGGTTGGAGTTAAATCTGAGAATAACGTTACGTTGCACAAAACCATGTTCCAATTGGAAGCTGGTTAGCCAGTGGGATTTGGTTAGAATGTGGTGGCCACTTGCCAGACTTACTCTGACAGATGACATAAACCAGTTACACTGTATTTCTTTATTTTATGTCTTCAAACTTTGTAGAAATATCCTAAAAAATAGATACTCTGATAGAAGTGTATTTGATTTTTACCTTTACTTTTTTTATGTGCAGTGCAGACAGAATGGATTTTGAGTTTACAGTTGCAAATCAGAAACTTGGAGTTGAAATTGAAACATCAAGAGTTGCATTGGGTTTACTCATTATTTTGCTTGGAATGATAATGCTATTGAAAATGTAAATTGGAAAATGTATGACTCTGCATCTTATGCATAAAAATGCATACATAAAAGTTACACCAATATGTTCAGTTGTAGAGGCTGCAGTATGTGCACCTCTGATTTAATGAAAGACGGGAAGAAGCCTTGGGGAAGTTACTGCAGATATAATTTTTGTTTATGCTTTAGACAGCCATGTTGAAAGTGAGTGGTGCTCAGGAACCTCTAACTTTTGAACTCAAAATCCCAAGTCTGAGATAATTCAAAACGATTTCTCAAACTTAAAACGGTGGAGCTTTGAATTCAAAGGCAATACCTTCAGTGTTTATTAAGTGTATTGCCTTTGTTTTTATTTTTTTTGTTGTTTTTTTTTGTTTTCCATGTACACCAGTTTTATATTAAATATAAAACCTAGAGGAAATGTAAGGTGTAGAAAAGAGACATAACCCTACAGTCAGATTTAAGTCCGGATTCTAGTCGTGCATTATAAATCATAAACAGAATAGCCATTTATTTACTGGTGATTAAGTGAATTAGTGTGTTGCTAAAACAATACTTACCTTCAGTGAGACCATTTTTAACCTCTAAGATTACATCTTGTATGATGTCTTCCATCCCATCCATGACCTCACAGCGGTACCTTCCCATGTCATCCATAGAGACGTCAATTAACATCAAGGAGGCGTCACCATTTTCTATGTCTGACAAAAAGGCACGGTTTTCGAAGTTTCCATAAGTCCTCTTGTGTAGTAAACCCATGTATACAAGCACATCCTCATTTTGGGATTGGTCTTCTCCCACTTTGATCCATGTGACTTTCAGACTTCCAAAGAAAAAGCTTTCCTCGGCCGGAAGCTTGCAGGGCAGGGTGACGTTTCCACCCAAATCAGTCGTGACTAAAAAAGAGGAAAACATACAAAGTAAACCAATATATGTTCATGATACTATGACTTTTAAAGTGTAAATGCAACTGCACTGTGAACACTGTTAAATCAAAAACTACGCCAATCTGTGGAGGAGTTTAAAACATCTCACCAAGCCTGTGTTTAACCATAATTTAAAATAGAGTGTATGGTACAAATGACCAAATCAGCCAAAAACATGATCACCTATCTGAACCGAAGGGCTGTGCAAGGACACCTTTAATCAGAGATAAAAAGGCGTAACCCTTTTTGCAACGTTTTCACCAGTGTTTCACTGAGAGGTAGCCTAGTACAGTGATCTTTGCAAGATGCGTAGTTCCACAAGCTGTTTGCTAATTGCTGCTGGCTAGTCTGAATGAACTGAGTGGATTTGTGTGCACTGTAATACAGAAGTTTGGAATCTTGGAAACTGTAACTCAAAGGAGGAGCTGTGCCTCGAAGGC
>NW_015115655.1:39183-62316 GCF_001443285.1 Poecilia latipinna
TCCAACACAGTGACAATACTACTGAGGGAAATATGAGATTGGCTATTTTGACCAATATTAGCATGCTTCATCACACACTGGAGGTATACTTATTAAATTACTTTTGTCAGCTGGGTCAAAGTATAAGAATAGTAAGTTGATTTAAAATGGGTTTTGCTTCGATATTATTTTGGTCTAAAAGTCTGTTTTTAATTGTCCAAAACAATCAAGGAAAGACAAAGACATCAGTTCCTCTACGTTAGCGGTCCTATGTTTAAATTGGCTTGGGAGTCTTCATTCAAATCTGGGAATGACTTCAAACCCCATTTAGCTGTTGCTTTGTTCCATTGTCCTTGTGAGGTTGGAGTTAAATCTGAGAATAACGTTACGTTGCACAAAACCATGTTCCAATTGGAAGCTGGTTAGCCAGTGGGATTTGGTTAGAATGTGGTGGCCACTTGCCAGACTTACTCTGACAGATGACATAAACCAGTTACACTGTATTTCTTTATTTTATGTCTTCAAACTTTGTAGAAATATCCTAAAAAATAGATACTCTGATAGAAGTGTATTTGATTTTTACCTTTACTTTTTTTATGTGCAGTGCAGACAGAATGGATTTTGAGTTTACAGTTGCAAATCAGAAACTTGGAGTTGAAATTGAAACATCAAGAGTTGCATTGGGTTTACTCATTATTTTGCTTGGAATGATAATGCTATTGAAAATGTAAATTGGAAAATGTATGACTCTGCATCTTATGCATAAAAATGCATACATAAAAGTTACACCAATATGTTCAGTTGTAGAGGCTGCAGTATGTGCACCTCTGATTTAATGAAAGACGGGAAGAAGCCTTGGGGAAGTTACTGCAGATATAATTTTTGTTTATGCTTTAGACAGCCATGTTGAAAGTGAGTGGTGCTCAGGAACCTCTAACTTTTGAACTCAAAATCCCAAGTCTGAGATAATTCAAAACGATTTCTCAAACTTAAAACGGTGGAGCTTTGAATTCAAAGGCAATACCTTCAGTGTTTATTAAGTGTATTGCCTTTGTTTTTATTTTTTTTGTTGTTTTTTTTTGTTTTCCATGTACACCAGTTTTATATTAAATATAAAACCTAGAGGAAATGTAAGGTGTAGAAAAGAGACATAACCCTACAGTCAGATTTAAGTCCGGATTCTAGTCGTGCATTATAAATCATAAACAGAATAGCCATTTATTTACTGGTGATTAAGTGAATTAGTGTGTTGCTAAAACAATACTTACCTTCAGTGAGACCATTTTTAACCTCTAAGATTACATCTTGTATGATGTCTTCCATCCCATCCATGACCTCACAGCGGTACCTTCCCATGTCATCCATAGAGACGTCAATTAACATCAAGGAGGCGTCACCATTTTCTATGTCTGACAAAAAGGCACGGTTTTCGAAGTTTCCATAAGTCCTCTTGTGTAGTAAACCCATGTATACAAGCACATCCTCATTTTGGGATTGGTCTTCTCCCACTTTGATCCATGTGACTTTCAGACTTCCAAAGAAAAAGCTTTCCTCGGCCGGAAGCTTGCAGGGCAGGGTGACGTTTCCACCCAAATCAGTCGTGACTAAAAAAGAGGAAAACATACAAAGTAAACCAATATATGTTCATGATACTATGACTTTTAAAGTGTAAATGCAACTGCACTGTGAACACTGTTAAATCAAAAACTACGCCAATCTGTGGAGGAGTTTAAAACATCTCACCAAGCCTGTGTTTAACCATAATTTAAAATAGAGTGTATGGTACAAATGACCAAATCAGCCAAAAACATGATCACCTATCTGAACCGAAGGGCTGTGCAAGGACACCTTTAATCAGAGATAAAAAGGCGTAACCCTTTTTGCAACGTTTTCACCAGTGTTTCACTGAGAGGTAGCCTAGTACAGTGATCTTTGCAAGATGCGTAGTTCCACAAGCTGTTTGCTAATTGCTGCTGGCTAGTCTGAATGAACTGAGTGGATTTGTGTGCACTGTAATACAGAAGTTTGGAATCTTGGAAACTGTAACTCAAAGGAGGAGCTGTGCCTCGAAGGCGGTGCTCGATCCCCTCCCCCCGATCCCCCCACAGGAGATTAGAGGACTTCTCAAATATGCATTGATAAAGCAAAGCAGCACACTAGGTATGTTTTTGATGAGAGAATAACATCATATCATGATGTAAAGCTAAGAAAATTTGATTTTTACATACATTTACCCTTTAAAGTTGATAGAGACCTATACTACTTAAGACTTGCAGGGGTCATACAAAATATTAAATCAAATACAGGCAGAACTTTGAATATATATATTGGATATATAACATTGAATTTCCTTGTATTATTCTGCTTTCATTTTATGTGCACTTCATGCACTTTGTTTTCATCTGTCACGTAAAAATCCCAGTAAGTTTGTGATTGTAATGTCACAAAGCGTGAAAAAGTTTGAGAGAAAAGCTTTTGCCTGGTACTTCACAAACACACTGTCAATTGTTGAAAGATAAAAATGTAGATCCATGCAGTGCACATGTTTGAAGACTTCTCCTGCCCATAAGTATCACATTCTGCAGTGTAAGTTTTATTGGGTTTCAGGCAGTCTGTAGTGCCTGGAATCAATCCTCTTCTTCTGTCTCCTTCCTGAGGCTGTCGGCTTTGGCAAGTGCAAGCTTTTGTTTCCTCAGCATTAGCTTTCAAAATGAAAACCTTTCCTTTCATGCACTCCATCTGATTTTTGTTAAGTGTATTAAACATCTAATGGAGAACAGAAATCCTTTCCTCGGGACACTGCTTCCAAATCCTCACTGTCCAACCAACGCCACTCCTTAAACTCCAAATCATGTGTCATCTTTGTCTCACCATGGGTTCCCATAATCTCCTTGGCCTCGCTGTTTAGACCTCACAGGGCTTGCTTACTAAACAAGACCCCAGCCAGCAAGTGTTGTCCGAACCCAAGATATTACAAACAACAGATGAACAGATGTCATGGACCTCTGACTCCACTCCACCTCAAACAATTATATGCACATAAGGCTGTGTCATTCAGTCTTGCAAATCCAAGAAAGATGCTGGATCTGTGCATGCTGTGTTGATTGTAATAATTGTGTTTGTCTAGTTTTTCTGATCTTTGGTACAAACTGCACCTATCTGTAAAATGGCAGGTTTTATTCTTTTCTGGGAAAAGGATTCACTGCATCAATACATTTACAAAATGATTTGACATCCCTCTTCTGACCAGCCTGATCCTCCTGCCAACCCAACCCAACCTACACCCCTAAACTCCCAATTCACGTATACACCCACACACAAATCGTGTCTGTGTCTGATTAGTTTTGTTCTCTGTTTCTGCTTGAAGATGCCAGAATCTGTCTTGATGTTTTGTACCAAAACCATGGCTGGAATACTGTCTCACTGGCTCTTCACAGCGAAAGGAACCTTGTCCTCCTGGGTATCACAGGAAAGAAAAGAAGTTACTGGCTGTCTGCCTTACGCTCTGCTCAATTCAAAACCTTTTCTTAGCATACACACACACATGCAGACCAAGTTATAGGAATAAACTTCCAAAATACCCCACATCCAAACTTTGCTAGCTTTTTATGTTTTGTATTACTGTTTGTTTTTAATTTCTGCAGCTTTCTGACCGTTTGGCAGTTTTGATATGTTTCACATGGGTCTCATTAACCTTGCTTTCCTTCATGTTATCTCTCTCTTAGGCAAAAAAGATATTTCTCTTTTTCATATTTTCATTCTTAAGTGTATGCCTATCGCATGTTTGTCAAAATTTTATTCCTTGTTCTTGTTTTTATGTCTGTCCTGAATTTCAGTCTCATCTCTTGAATTGAAACTCACATATAATCTATCCTAATACAATTAATCTACTCCAGTATAGTCATACAAAAGTGACATTTGAGATCTGTGGTAATAAATGCAACTTTACAAGATTCAAGCAAAAGCACTGATGAAAAAAAATACATCTCAGGCAATCCAGCTTATCACATTTTAAAACTTTTTTTCATTCTAAGCTTGTGTTAATTAGTAACTGCTTCTTTGACCAAACTGCAAGACCTTCCAAGTAGTCTGCAAGATGCCAAGCATTTTATGAGCTATGAAGAGCCTTGCAGCTGCTTATTACTGATGTTTTTCAAAGAAGTCCAATGTTTACAAGCTGGACGAAGATCGCTTTTGGCCTTTTTGCAAGTTAGAAATGACTCAACTCCTCCTGCCTCCTAAATTCTCTGCATGGGTAGCCGTGGCACGTGGAGTGACTGAAGACCCGAGCAATCCAGAATAACTAACTGGCTCATCAAAGCTTTACGAAAAAAAAAAAAATGACGTTAGTTAGCATCACCTCGCCTAATGTGATGCCACCAACTTTTCTGCCAAGACAAAACTTGAGGAAATGAGAGAAGACAAAGGACTTCTTTGTACTGTGTTAGTTGAAGCACTGTTCAGTCCAGATCAGAAAACCAGCTTCTACATCTGGTTTATAAGTCTGAAACATGAGATGTGAGCACCATTGTAGTACCACTAATGTGAGTCTTAGACTGGAGTGAAAACATACTCTACTGCAGTCATACAAGTTTAAAAGTACCTTTTAGGCATAATTCTGGAAAAAAAAATATATTGTAAATAGATTTTTTATTAGCGTGACATTTTCACACTAAGTAATCCACAAGATAAAAGATTAGTCAATTAATTAGCTGTTGAAGCTGCTGTAGTTGGTTACAGATGTATTATTATATTTCTAAATGTCTAAGTAAGTCACATTGGGGAAATAGAAAATTTAAACAACATAATTTCAACATAAACCACCAAAAACTCAGTGTTCCTCGCAAGACCTCTGGCAGAGGGATCGGAAGAAGAGTAAGAAGAGTCGTCTGAGGTCTGAGAACCACTTGAAGAGAGTCTCAGAAAGGTCTGGCCTCTTTTTTTGTAAACAATAAGCAATGCACTCCAGCATTCCTTCATATAAACACATTGCATGAAACTCCACAAGAAAGAGCAAGATAAGACTTGCTTAAATGTTGTTGCAGAACAGTTGCACAGCCCAACAAAGAACTGGGTGAATTCTGTCTGGTGAGATGAGACCAAAACAGAACGTTTCACACATCTTTATAGAGTTAATGGCATTGAACATTGTTCCCAAATGTGAATAGAAATAAAGGTGGAAACATAATTGTATGCAAAGAAAAATAGGCAAAAAAAAAAAAAAAGCTAATTTTACTGGTACACTTAATATAACTGAAAGAATGATGAATTGAGAAATATGCTAGGACATTATTGGTAAAAATCTGAAAATGAAACAAGGCAGAATGATGATTTAAAACGGGGCTTGCCAAAGGCCATATGGGGCTTTGATCGCTTTCTCAGTAAAACTAGGAAAATAGAGCACATCCCACCAGTTCTAAAGTGCTTATACTGGATCCCCATAGTTCAGAGAGGAGACTTTGAAATACTTTTGTTAGTTTGTAAATCCCTGAATGGCTTAGCACCAAAATACATTGTTGTGATTATTAACCTTCCAGACAGCTCTTCTTATTCTAGCCTATGTTTATACTTCACTAATCTGGAACAAACTCCCAGAAAACTGCGAAACTGCTGAAACACTGAGTTCCTTTAAATGGAGGCTAAAACCCCACATGTTTAGAGCTGCCTTTAATTAATGTCAACTGGAATACTTATCAATGTATTTGATGATGTTTGATGATGACATCTCACAAATATAATGTTTATTGCTTTTTTCATTATTGCTTACTCTATTTGTAACACATAACACGGAAAATTTATTCGCAAGAATGGGCATAAATCTAATTTCAACAATGCATATGGCAGCTTTCTCAACATGGTATTCTCAAGACATTTTAAAGCTGTAGTATTTTAGAAATTTCAGTAAGTGTTTTCAACAATTATTCCTTATATTCTTTCACTTTTGTGCACATAGAGTATCTTAAATTATAGATCAAATTCTGGTGGTTTCTTTATAAGTATGGTGGTTATGGTGGTTGACACTGGCATCTGGTTTGAGTTTCATGTCAGGAGTCCCCGTTAAAACTATATTTACGGAGAAAAACTCGATGTGTTTTAGGACTTACTTTCCCCACCGTCGAAGCAGGGTGAGGGGAGTTATGTCTTTGAGGCTTTGGTAGCAGACAGAGACGGGGACGTTAAAAGTAATTCCACACTCTCTGCTGCTACCAAGGTCACCCCTGCAGAGAATGCTACTCTGATCACGCGAGGCACGTTTTGCTTGTAGAGCAACAGCCTGTAGGGTTTGCCTTCATTCTTCTCGCAGGAGAAGTGTAGCCGTTCTTTCGCCGACGCACTTTAGATCTAACCCTCTAAAGTCAATTGCAGTCGTAAATGGTTTTATTTCAGATAGAAATGTGTAGTCAGTAGAACAAACCATTTTTTTTAAAAGATGTAGATGCTAATGAAAACACAGCAAAGAATTAAGTGAACTAATGTGTGTAGGAATAAAGTAATCAAGACCTACTCGCATTTTATTACCAAGCACAATTCTCTTTCACTCTGTAAAAAGGTTGCATTAGTGCATAATTGGAACCATCTGTTTCTTTGCAACGCTAAACTCTATATTACCCACATTGCAAAGTTCCAAGTCAAACTCTTTTTTCTGTATTCTAAAGCTGCAATGTTTTCATTTTTGAGAAGAATGACCAAATCTGGCCCAAAATCCCCCCTTTAAAAAAAAAAAAAGCATCCAAGTTTGTAGATCACACATCTTTATGTGTATATGAGTGTGCAGTGTGCCACACCCTTTTGTCAGAGGAGCAACTCTTGAGATGACTTACAACATCCCAGAGCTTTGCTGTCCTCTGCTGCCAGCCAATTTGTGCTCGAGCGGAGAAAGGATTATTAACAAGCACAGCTGGGACAAACACAGCAGGCCAACTCCTCCCCACTAATTCCAATAAAGTGTTTCCTCTGTTCTGTCCTGCACAGCGAGCGCAAACATGATGTCTCTATGTGCACAACTTGCGTGATCATGAGCTCACATGTGCAGTCGACGTTTATTGGAGTGGGTTGTAGAATTTCACTGCAATCAAATGAATATAAATGCAGAACATTAAATGTGGCTCCATCGTCTCATTTCTGAGCCTAAACACAAAATCCAACCCACCCAAAGCCCAGTTCCAGCCAAGCCCGTTTTTTCCCACCGAGTCCCGGCAACTGGGCCGTGGCTCGGTAACCAAAAGCTACAGTAAGCATTACACTTAACAGACTATTACCTCACAGGGAAAGACATAGTCATCTGGCTAGCATTCAGCGCTGGACTCTATACATTTGGCTGTGGGTTGATAATCTTCCCTCTACTCTTGTCAGGCTGCCTGTTGCCATGGCTCTTTTCCAAAAAAAATCCCAATGCTGCTGTGAGTCAGAGGGTGTGAGGAAGCAGACAACACCCCAATGAACAGACAGGGAGCTCTTACTACGAATAATATGGCCCACAGATTACTTACCGAGCTGGCTTCAGAAGAGCAACTGCTGTTGCACAATAAAGAACTAGCAGTCATTTAATAATATTTAGGCAGACGTATGCACATGCACAAAATGCTATGACATCACAGGCCTGTGAGAGAAATTTAAAGTGGATAAAAAAAAAGGCCTAATCCCCTTAAAGAGTGAAACTCTTCTGTCGACAGGGTGGCCTTCTCTGCTACTGCTTGGAAGACAGACAACTGAGAAATCCTTAGTTTCCCACTTACTGAGTCAGCTTGCTGGCTGCTAAAGAAGCATTGAATTTCACTCAGCCTATACAGCAAAAGGGAGTTTCTGACTTCCGCTATTTCTCTTTGCAGAACAAAAGTAGTTGCCCAGTTTTGTAGCTCAGAGTTTCATCTGTAAACTCAAGGTGTCTTCCTGCAAGGAGGAGTGATTTACACATTTCTGCATCCTAGTTAGTTTGACGCCTGTCAATTTGTTCCTCCACTACAAACATACATGTTGCCATTTTAACTCTAGCACATCTACTCATAAAGAAACTACTCTCACCTATGTAATGAACCCTGGCATGTATTATGAGATGAAATAGTCACACAGTGCTCAAGTCTTAATTCAAAAATTAAATTTAATTAAATACTGTTTTCTTAAAATGAATACAATTTTTATTTATTTTTTTT
Organism: Poecilia latipinna; assembly: GCF_001443285.1. NCBI lineage: Eukaryota > Metazoa > Chordata > Actinopteri > Cyprinodontiformes > Poeciliidae > Poecilia > Poecilia latipinna. The sequence goes on from NW_015115655.1 coordinate 47,313, forward strand.
GTCCTGATCACCATCTGGGACAATTGACTCCCATGCAAAACAAAATAAAAGTGAGCTCATTGCTTATACGTATTAATTACTGGAGTCCCAAATCTACATTTCCATGCTGTGGATGGTCAGCAGATTATAGACTTTTTAATTTAAAATCAATTGTCAAAGACAATACAAGAAATCCCCTGAAAATGATCCTAAGTTCTATATTTCTCCTATAAATTTGCTCCAAAATTACCATGGTGCAAAGTGACAAAGAGGCAGAATGATCAGCCACCTGTTTTGAACACATGTATTTATTTATCTATATCATTTCTCTACAGCAAACGATAAAATATGGTGAATATGGTCAAATAAAAATAGACACAATTATGACCAAAAACAACAACCTCCACTAGCTCAATTTCAGACATCAACTTAAGGTTCAATACCTGGTATTAGAAGAGAAATTCTCATGCAGCAGAATGACAATTGTTGCATTGAATGACAGGATAATTTATTCACCAGCCACTGGGTACCGTGCTGGTCTGTATGCAAGTCAGTGAGTCAATGGTGAGTCACAGTATGTGTGGGTGTGTGGGTTACCCCAGAGACTAATCTGTTACACGCTGCTACAATGGCCATGTTGTTACACAAGCTTATAGTGTGGTACCATTTTACAGAGATTTCTCATCTGCCTGCACTTCCTCTTTATTTTCTTTTTAGTACAACTATAAATACATGAAATATGTACAATTAAAACAAAGCCATTGCATTTGCAAAATGTCTGTGTCATGTTAAACTCACCTGATATAAGGGAGGCAGGAGTTGCAGTTTGACCATATGCACTGCCAGCCAGGGCCAGGGAAATCATTGTGATGCACAGGAGGCTTATCATTTTCTCTCTATTGTCCTCAGTTATTGCAAAGTAAAAAAAAAAAAAAAAAGTTCTTAAAAAAAAAATCTTAAGATGTACTTTAAAAAAAAATCAAATTTTCTGAAAATAACTTTTCTATTTTATCTACCTGTTTCTTTTTCTGCAGCAGCTGTCTGTACTGCTACTGGAAATTTTGGGCTCCTCGGAGGTCCAGACAAATGCCTTTTATTGTAGCCTAACATGGTAGAGACCACTCCTCCTCTCCTCAGCCCATCACCCTGCATAGCTCTTTACCGGCTCCCTTTTGGCAAGTCTTGTATGAAAAAAATCCCCTCCTTTCCCCCTTGGAGAAGCAGAGAAACAGCTACACATTGTGAACCAGCTGAACATGGTCCAAAGTCATAGGCATGCAAAAATAATAAACCTTGAAAAGTTCTTGCATAAAAGTAAATATAGTTAGGTAATAAAAGCAATCTGTTATTCACACCAAATCTTGCTCTCTGGTCTGAATTAGTTTGCATGAAATATTTTTTGCAACCTCCAGGTCAGTGTTTTTACTATTAAACCAAAAGCCTCTCACAAAAGTTATTGATATCAACATATGGAAATTTCAACTTTTGCACGTTAACTGCGACAATATCAGTTACTTAATTTCTAAAAGTCTAAAAGGAAGACTCGACGCAATTGGGAGGTTTAATTTAGGAGCCTATTAAACTCTTTTGTCTACTCCACTGATACGGAGAGAGAACAGAGGTAAAAGTATCATGTAATGCAATATTGGTTTTAAATTACTAACAGCACATTAATTGTGTTTTTGATATCTTTATAGTTGTCATTGTGTTTTTTTCTGACTGAAAGGTGTATTTCTGCAGATGGGTGGAGAGCGACAGGGAGGCAGAGGAGCTTATTTGTTTTCACAGATTTTTGTCACATATTATACTGTCAAGACATAGCGACACTTTTAAAAAACGTATAAAAAAATTTACTACTTATAAAAGCTACATACTACAGTTTTAAATGGTAATTTACAGCTTTAAGAAGATAAATCCCTGCATATGTTTAGATGCTAACACACACAACTTAACAGAGATGTCCATTCTTTTCAGTTTGAGTTTCACCTACTTTCAACACACTTATCTGCTCACAGAACCCTGTAATTAGGATTGATTTATTGACATTTGCACTTAAAACATTAAGATTCAAAAGATTAATATAACAATCAGCTGTAGCTATTTATTATTGATCTTGTATTCTTTCAGTATAATTAAAATGTCTTCATTGAGGCCTGCATGTTGACATCTCTATGTCGACCTGCAATGGATTGGTGACCTTAACAGAGTGCGCCATGCCTCTCACCCTTTGACCTCTGGAGATAGGTACCAGTTTCTTGTTTGTGTGAACAACTATGGTGAATAGAACTGAAAAGTATCATTGAAAAGTATTTAAATATACGCTCAAACCCTTCAGAGTCAGAGCATTATACAAGTGATAATTAAAATGAATCCTGAAAGTTGTACTTTTGTCTTAAAGATGATTGTTTTATTGATTGTTTTCACTTAATTCTCCTTTCTTTTTTTTCTCCTTCTACCATCTTCATTCACGGACATCTTGGACCAAGAACATAATTCACCACCTTCCTAAAATAAAGATCTACTTCTGGCAAAACAAATTACTTAAGATGTCATTTTAGGAAGGTAGCAATATTAAATCACTACACTAATAGTAAATTATTTGACCATGTTTCTTTTTATATTCTCTCTGACCATGTAGAGTCTAAGCAAAGACACCAATTGCTCAAGAAAGACAACCTTGAACTGGGAATATAGACCATAGACTTACAGCCATACATGAGCATTTGGGCATGTGTGGTCTTTTCTGTACATTTTGCCCATGCAGTGGTCTCTGACAGAGGGCAATGCTGCAAAAGGAACAGTGTACTGATTCTGCTTCTCTGCACTTCACAATACTGAAGTTATGATGGCTGGGACAATCTAAGTTATTTTTCTTCTCTTTTACTCTATGTTCTCTCTGCCCCATCTGTCAGTACTTTGGTCCGAGAGCAGATGGCAGCATGACTCATGGTGCATTCTCCATAAACATGTATGTCCACACTTAGCGGTTAGATTCTCAAACTCCGGGTAGAGGGGCAAAACTAAAGGGCCCAATCAATGTCACAGCTCAACAAGAGTGCCACATGGACAGTGTACATGGCTGAACAACGCTCATGCTTGACAGTGATGGGAATGTGCCAGACTTTGTCTACTGCATCTGGATTTCTGAGGGATATCGAAAGCAGTGCAGCCTTTGGCAGTTTTGTTGTAAGTGTTGTTCAAATTATCTTTTCCTTCCCTTCTAGCAACTGATCATGTTAAAATAACATAATCTGGCCAAAATATGTTGAAATTAATTGACATCTTGCTTTACAATATCGGTTTGATAAAAGAAATAAAAGACAAATAGACAAATGTCCCACTTCAAGGAGTTCAGTATAGCAGAACCATCAATAAAACATATTAGATAACCCTTGTATCTGAACGTGACAGAATTTGTCAATTGTACTTGAATACACACAAAAAAAGAGTCAAATCAGTTCTACATTGTGCTCATAGTTTGTTAACTTTGTTGGATTTTGGCTCAGCCATATCCCATAATGTCTGTTTTCTTCTGATTGTATGTGAGTGATGAAATGTTAGATCATGCTTCTGATTATCAGCCAACTGCTAACAAGCTGATGTAACAACACTGCTCAGATTGTTTTTACTCCATGGGACTGAGAAAGACAGACAAGCTGGTGGGCAGATTTGTGTTTGAATGTGGCGCTTTTCCATGTCTGAAAAGCTGGATTCAGACATTTAGAATCAGCATTTCCATCCTTATGCTTACATTCAGTTTGCAACAAACCCCACCTTGACCCCTCACTGAGGAGTCAACCATATATATTGAGGGCCATATGGAGGCGTTTCTCACTGCCATGAGGGATGTGAGCTGTCCAGCCCCAGAACACAAGGCTTGACCACCAAGTGTCCCCCTGGCCTTATCTCCTTGATGATGTCCTGCTCTGATGATTCCCAATGAGGTAAACAAAAGAAGTTGTCCTATTGCAGTGTGATCTTTGAACTCTCCTATAACAGGAAAAGCATCCAGCAGGACTTAGCTCAGTGTTAGCAGCTATTTGCTGTGACTTATTGAGGGTTTAAGAAGCCTAAATACAGAAGCACTGATCCAGCTATGTTTATCCTAAAGAAAAGGTAAAGAAAGTCCAATGGCAGGAACTGGGATAGTGTGTCAGATGGTTGACCTAGAGGTTAGGTTTAAATCCCAAACCAATCATAACACCAAGTCTAAAGCAGCTAGAAATCATGTGACGAAAGATATTCATGTCCAGTTACTGTGAAATAATATTACAGAAAGTTTAAATTGTTCCTGTGCTGTGTCCTTCAGATTATCTACATCAGGAAGGCAGAAATCATCCCTGATACTTTTTATATATGTTAGCTCTCTCTTTAACAGATAACATACAGAAACATAAAACATGTAGCTGGAGCAAAAATAAAGCTGTAAATACAAAACAGCAACATTATGCATTACCCATAAGGGTGCGGTTATGATAAGGGTGTGGTTATGACTGTGCAAATCTAAGCAGGTCTGAAGTCCTAGCGAGTGTGAGAGTCTTGGGTTTGTGTCTTGCTTGTTTTGGTGGGGCCAAGTTTCAAGGACATGAGCACATTCACAGCTGGCTTTCTTGCTGGCTCAGTTTCCCGCCTCAGGCCAGGTGGTATAATTCTTGTTAACATACATCAGCTCTTTGGGGCCTCGAATGCTGAATGGCTGTGACGCCGTGAAGCATCTGAAGTGACTGTCAAGGCCACTGGGAGTCCTCATATATAAACTCCCATATTACAGTGGACAGGAAAAAGTCAGAACTGAAAGAGCACAAGTCATCAGATGTTAAACACATTTCACTTCAGCCACTGCCAAACATGTGTTTCTCGTTAAAGGCAACAGAACCACACGTAAATGAACTTGGAAACATTTCTGAGGATGAAGTAGAGACACAGGGCTGTTTGCTCCTGGTAATTAAGCATCAAGCTTAGCAAAGGGGACTTTACGGGGTCTTAGTGGGATTAGAAACAAGAAGAGATTAGTAGGTCAGACCATTTGTGTCTTTATGATTATGTTGACAATTTTCTATGTTTTTAATCTTAGGTGCATTAGTCTAGTAGGACAGGATGTCTATGTATACCACCCTTATTAAACTGTATTTAAAAACATAAGCCAAACACTGGATTAAGACCATGATTATGATTTTCACAAAAAATTGACTTTTTTTTCTTACAGGCCAAAAAAAATAGAAATGTTAGGTGAATATCAATGGTGCTTTGCAAAACTATCCCCACCTCTTAAAAATGTCCAAATTTTGACATCTTGCAGCTGCAATCCTTAATGTGATTTTTGCGGCTTCATGTCATAGACTAACACAGTTCAGAGCATGACTGTGAGGTGGTAGACAAGTTACACATGCTTTTATTCATTTATCTTTTTATTTATTTACAAATACAATATTCAGAGTTTGACACATATCCAACTCTATTTAAGCTACTATCATGTCGTAAAAAAAAAAAAAAAAAAAAGAATCACTTCAAAAGTCAAATTTGTATTTAATGAAGCGAATCTGTGTGCAATTTTATTTTGCAGCTCCTCTGTGAAGGACTCTGTCAACAGCATCATTAATACCGAGGCTCACACCAGAATAAGGCAGAAATTTTCGAGAAGTTTGAAGGAGGGTAAAGTTCAAGCATGATATGCAAAGCTTTCAACAACTTATAAAGGAGAGTATCATTCAGTCAGTCATCCGAAAATATAAATGTTATGGCAAAACTGCAAACTAAGAGACATGGTCATCCAAAAAAACTGACAGGCAGTAAAGCAGCTTAGAGACTCATGGCAACGTATTATTCAAAGGCTCCATTTTGAATAATGGCCTTGAGAACAAAAACTTACCTACACTAGCTTTGCTATTAAAACTGTCCAGTTTGTCTGCTTGGGCAAGAAGTAAGCATTTCCTAAAACTGGATTATTTTCCTTCATTCTGCTGCTTTTCTTATTCACCCTGTTTTGAACAAACCAGGATTCTCCAAACCAGTCTCTCGTCAGCAGAAGAAGGAATAGCCCGAGTTTTGTGTTGCGGCCAAATAGATGTGAAGTCTGGAAAAATATGTTTTCGGGAACAAAATTATTTTGACAACTGTGTAACCACATGAAGTGTATTATATCATAGCTTTATCCTAGCAATGACTACAACTCTACATGAAAGTAAAACGGTAAAAGTTACGCCTGTAAACTTATAGTCAGCCTAAATATTTAGTAAAGACCTCTAAATATTTTCACAAGATAACTCAAACTATGTATTGTGCTGTCAGACATGTGTTTCTGGGTCACACTTTGTTCCTTCTGCGTCCATCTGGCTCTGATCTGGCTGCTTGCTGCCAAGCTATCACCAGGGGGTACGTGGGCATACAACTCCCATATCGGCAACAGCTACAAGGAGCTCAGAAAGACATACCACCATAACACAATTGGAACAGTTGCACAATTTATAAAACTTTCATAATAATTTATTTTGCTTTAAATGTGGTGGTTCACTGTAGGGGTGACTGAAGGGTTCCTTGGAAAAGTATTTATATGCATTTTTCTTTATCAGATTTTGTCACATATAACCATAAACCTCACAAAATCTTCTTGACATTTTATGGCTTATGCAAAAATCACACTACTTTGAAGTGAAATAGCATGGGATTGAGAAAAACAAACAGTGTGTATAACAAAAGACTTACAAATAAAAATGTGAAAACTGCAATAGCGTACGACCTCTGGGGTCATTGTGTTGACGGAAGTGAATCGTCCCTGTCTCAAGAGTTTTGCAACTTCTAACATGTTTTCTCTACATTTAGCTGCACTGATTTTCCTTTGTTAAGACTATGTTTGCCACATAGTCTTAACAATGTGGCAATTGTTAATCTGCCTCATGCGGAAAGACATGAGGCAAAGAAACTGAGGACGGGACTCAAACTGGAGACATGTTGAGGTCTGTAGCCTCTATCTATGGGCTAACCATTGCGCTCCAGTTGCCCCAGTAACCCCAGTCGCCCCAGTCACCCCAGTAGCCCCCGTGCGACTTATTTTTTCATCAAATATTACAACTTCTCTGATCGTACTCAAGAAAACTTTCCCCACACCACGATAATGTCTAATCTATGTTTCAGTGGTAATAGTGAGTAAACCTGTCTTCTTTGACTCTTGGTTTTTGTGATACCACTTGTTCACTCTAAGAATAAAACCAAACTCAGAGAAATACAATATGCAAAGGTGGACTCCTTTTACTTATCAGGTGACTTCGGTTTCAACTATTACTAGGAGAATAACCAATGGAACTGAATACCTATGCATGCCAGACCTCTGAGTTTTATTTGTAAAATTAATAAATAAATGAACTAATAACATATTCTGTTTTTCTGCCCAAATTTGGGTTGGCTTATCACATGCAATCCATTCAAAAATATAAAAATCATAAAAAAATATGGATACCTTTTGCAAGACACTGTACATGTAGGTAAACAAAAGGGATCCATGGAAACTTGACGAAATTACTGTATGTTTTCAAAGCCCACAAATTTCCCTTTGGGTTGCTTTTATAGCCCACATTGGTCCAGAAAGAGAAATTTACAGTTGCACTGAGAAATGAGTGTGCTCAGTGGAGATCATTTATGGGAATTCAACCTGCAACAAGTTTTCTTCTAGTAAAAGCGCAAAAACTGTTAAGTTTAATAGAGTGACTTGAAATGAGTCATTACAGTCTCTCTTAATAGCTTGCACTGTCTTTACTTTTCTGCTTCTTTTTTTTCTTTTTGCAAAATCATTGACAATAATGTAAGATATTGTACTCAAAAACAGTTACACAGAGTTGAGGTAAAACACATGGTCTACAAATAAATGCCGCCGTATGCTGATGGATTGTGGTTTAAAACTAGGTAACAAGAAAATGCAATATCCAAATGCAATTGAGATATTAAAGAATTGAGCCCAAAGAAATACTGACAAGACTGAATTATTGTACCCTCAACAGTTTAAAGATTAACCCAGAAGCAAGTATAAAAGTCTTGAGTTTCTGTTGTATTTGACTGATTTAAGATTCTGTTAGAAAGTCTTGCAGTTTGGAGAGGTTTCAGGCTCCCAACTAGGAGATTCCTCCAAGGACATGGGTGGAGTCCTTCAGCCACCTGGCATTGTGAGTAACAGAAATCAAATTAGATTTCTGCTATGATGTTTGTATTTGGCACACAACTCAGAAACACCATTATGCTCCTTTGTGAGAGTGAATAAACTAATACATCATGGTCTTAAGAAGCCATATCTGTTTCTAGTTCAGAAAGAAAGCAGGCTTTTTCTTTTTTTTTTTTTTTTACTATTGTTTGCCGATTTGAAGCAGATGGTGTCCTTACTGAAAGTGTAGCAAACAAAAAAATATATAAAAAGTAAAATTATATGTTTTTGTTCCTTAAGCAGGAAGTAATGTGAATTAGAAAGATGAACCGTAACCTGCCTTACAAAGGGGGCTGTGTAGGAGGCAAATGAATCTTCAAGTAAAATACGGCAGATGTTTCCCAAGTCGCTCATAAAGAAAAATTATAAAAACTGAATTTTATTAACGTGAAGACCTGTGGGACATAAATGGCAGTTTAAATTTCCACAAGTGAAAAACTGATGGAATAATCACATGCAGAATGACAAAAAGCTTCAAAATAAACTGCGGAACATTTTTCAAGACTTGTATTTGCTAAAGATCAGTAATTACACAAAACCAGATCCTTCATCTTTATTTGATTAGGCATAAAACCCCTTTAGTCAGCCAAGAAGAGTGTAAAACTGATGCTAGCCTTTCACACACTCTGCAGTGTGTGGAAGGCTTTCAGTCCTTTCAGTTCAATTGCAAATCACATACAATTACTCTTGGTTATCAAACAGTAGACTAAGGTCAGTGAAATATTCAAATTGGTTTAAAAAGTTTTCTGTCTACGGAAACCCGGCAGATTGCATCAAGCCATTGCCTTTAAGCATTTACACCTCCTGGATGAGCACACAGTGACATTTGCTTGCCTTGTGGCACCACAGTGGAAACACGTAGTGACAGTGGAGAGGAAAAACTCCTCTTTAACAGGAAGAAATCTCCAGCAGAACCTGTACAATACGCGCAGATACACGAAAAGAAACAGATTAACTTATGCAGAAGTACTTTCTATTTTCATGAAAGTAATAAGAGCAGCAGAGGGAGAGAGAATGTTTAGTTGTTGGCTGTGTTATCTCAGCCAATGCTCTCCTCCAGGAAGGAATCACGGCCAAGGAGAATGCCAGGCCAGGTGTAGTATGGAGAGGAAAATACAAACATATAGTTAGCAGTTGAAATAACAGCAAATAATATAAATTGGACAGTAGTTGAAGAAGAAAGTCAGGAAGGGTTTTAACCGAAGCTATTAGCTACAGATGTTTCATGATGAAATTTCAGTTTAATCAGACCACAGTATGTGTATCAAACATCAAAGGAATTGTTCCTTACTTTAATTGCAAATGTAATTAACTTTTTTGTTGCTTCTGAAGTAATAACTTTTAGTGGTCATCCCGTGACTGTGGGTCAGTAGGTAGAGAAGTCGTCCTGCATTATCAAAGTTGTCCATTCGATTAACCCACCAGTCTCCATGTTGGTGTTGTTGTGTTTGTAGATACAATGTGGCACTGGTGTAAATCATCTGACTAGAAAAGTGCTATTTAAATACACATGTGGAGCAAGAACTAATACCAGCTTGTACATTGTAATCAGTTAATTATATTTTAAGTCTGTAAGGGTTATTGTCAACTAATGGAACATTGAAAAACTGTCTAAGAAGTTGTTTGCCATGGAGAAGCAGGTGTGTGTTACTGGTAACTTATTTGTTTAGCAGTGCAATCCCATCCAAAACGGACCCCTCTATGACCAAGTCCCTGCCCAACCCCCTACCTCTGCCACACACCATCTTCTCCCACAGAGGGTCCTTTGTGTGGATGGTAAGCAGTGTGGAAAGGGAGAAGAAGTGGGAGAAGAATGAATTTGTTCCATCCCCCTCTCAACAGACCCCTGTTTGACGGGGAATAATCCTTGGATGGAGTAAGGGTTGTAAACCCCATTAATCCCCCAGCATTGCCTGAGTAATCATCCACACTTGTCTCTTTCTCCAAGCCACAAGTTGATTTAAATTCCCACGCAAGGCATGCTATTTTACATATTGAGCACTCTTTATTGGACAGAATTTAAGAACTTTGCAATACAAAGGAAAACAAATGGAATTAAATGGCAGCAACATGAGCAGCAAGAAAAATCAAATAATTTAACGTTACATCGAAAACCCCATACTGCACAAAGCAAAGTTTCTATCTTTAAGTTTAAAAAAAGAAATACTTCACAAGCACATTTCCTACAGTGTATAAGTCATGATGCTGTGGTCACTCCGAGGTTAAGCATAATGGTCGAAGGTCACTGTTTCAGAAACTATGATGCCCTTTACAGAAGACAACAGTGTTCATAAACTGTTTTGACTTGTTAATGTTCAAAGACAGAATAATGACTCAAAGTTCAGCAGGATATCCTAAATACATCCTCCCAAATGACTGACTAAGCATTGTTTGGAGGGATTTGTTTTTGTGGGTATCACCACATAAATTGTCTTTATGTCTCGGTAGATTATGTATAAACCTCCTGTCTGTCTACATGCAGAGTGTAAACATTGTCTGAACAGCATTTAGCTTGTCCCAGTGCTGAGAACAGTGCAGAGCTATGGGGGTCGAGGTTTCAGGATCGGGACCACCCCACATTTCTAAGGCAAGAAACAACCCAGACAGGAAGGCAACCCCCCACCAGCCCTCTGTTCCCTAACTCTTAAATGGACTTGGTGATTGTGTCATATGACAGTGCCCAGCTGCTTCTGTTTTCCACTGAGGTCCCCTTGGATTCAAGCACAAGAAACATATGGGTTTAATGGAAGCCTTTAAATTGGTTACAGTTATTTCCTTTCCCATGTTCAGCAGCAGCGATAGTCCTGTACTGCACAACAGGCTTTTGTCTCCTTTGAACGCACAAATGAAAATGATGTCCTTTCTCTAACATTTGTTGAGGCTGTGTTTGTGGCCAACTTAAAGCAAACACATTTCTAGTTCTGTCAGGGTTTTTGAATTTATTCTCTCTGACAGGAAAGGCCATCGTCCCAAAGAGTAACAATTGACATCACTAAATTCTGATCCAGGATTTATCCAGCAATCAAGTCCAAAACTGCTCAGCATGGAGCATTTCAGAATCCAGCTCAGCTGTGATTCAAGCAAGTCATTATGTGTTGCATCTAGATGCTGTTCATGCCCATTCGCTTAAACTTTCCTCCATCTGTGCCCCATCCAACCTTCCCCAATGACCATTCTCTTTGCCATCATGTACAACAACCTCCCAGGCCCTAGGAGTGGTGACCGACATTTGCGGTTTGGCCCAAATCTTATACAACAAGATTTATGGGAATCATGGTGTACCAAAGAGAACTTTGTGATCAACTTGTGGCAAATAAAAGTGCTACTATTCAACTCACTTCAAACTGTAAGAACTCCAAAATTCAGTATATCAGTTGCACATACCTTATCATTCAATAGTTTCATCATTGCGATTATTCAACTTTTAGCTTTCCGTGCAGCTTGAAAGAAGGAGCAGGGGTTAATTAAGTAAAATAAACTTTTTTGAGCTTTACAATATATTACATTGTTATACCCTCATCAAAAACTGCAGTGTTGTTTTCATTCTTTCCTGTATTTTTCTATAAATTTATTCCAGATTAGATGAGATTAAATAAAATTTCCAAAACTAATAAATAATTGCATAAACTGTCTTCAGGACTTGCTATCACATGTAGTCATCTGACAGAATTCATTTAGAAATCCCTCCAGAGCAATGATGGTTGCTGTCAAAAAGAGTCAAACTCTCAACGTCAGTAGTTACTCTCTCCTTTGAGGTTTTTGCTTAAAAAGAAAAACTCCCAAAGATTAAAACACAAGTCCCAAAGATTGGACATCATGCAAAGTTTCTATCCAGCCAGAAATAAAACTCATTGGCTATTGAACATCCATCTGTTTCCAGTCTGTTCCTCAGCCTTTCCCACCAACTTTCGGTACCGTGACCAAAACCCACTGTCATGACAAATTTGTCTTAGTTTGATGCCAAGCACATTATCGAAGCTCTTAAGGTGAAAAAAATGTTTGAGAAGAGCAGAGAAATTCAAAATACTGAAGTCTGTTTTTTGCATTACTTGGGCTACTAAAAACAACTTTAGGGAAGATTTTTCTTCACCAAAGATTAAAATAATTTCATTTAAAGTACACTTTATCCAAAGTACACTTTATACTTTATCCAAGCAGAAATTTTAATCCCCATTTCTTACCATTTAAAGCCATTTCCTGTGCAATGCAGTTTCCCAGTGCTATAGTGTCTCATACATTGTTTAAGGTAAAAAGTTTAAAGATTAAACATTTGCTATATAACAATGTTACATTTAGTAACACATTTGAATATGTGGTTGATATACATTATAAACCTCCTTCATACCTAATACTAATTAAATTGATATCCATATTATTCTGTTCCTGGCTGTGAGGAATCTGAGCATATCCCAGCTATAAGTAGAAGAGGATTTATCTGTGAATATATTCATTAGCCATATGCACTTCTACAACCTCACTCTATGATGTGCGACACTCTTTCAACTATGTAATACTTTCAAGCAATTTCCTTCAACATTGGATTGACTTGTCACCTTTTTATGTTTTGGTCCCAATCCAGCCCTGAGTTCACAGGAATGTTGTTTTGTAGTCGTTATAAAATATTTCTGAAAGCAAATACAGTTGTAGCCATTTCATTTAAACTGGCAGATAATTGATTCAATGCAAACTTTACTGCTTCACTGTCCTGAAGCAGAAAATTATTCATACCCTTGGCAGATTTAGATTTTTACGGATTTGTATTGCTTCTACGGAGGAAAAATATATTTATGAACACTATCACATTAAAATATAATAATATATTGTACAAATGTGATAAGTATATTGCACAAGCATGTTGTTATTGCTTAAACATTATAATAATGTTGTACAAACTTAATAATTGTATTACATAAATGTGATGTTATATTGTTTAAATGCGAAAATTAATATGGTACAAACATAATTCTTGCATTGCAAAAACGCAAATACTATATTGATTAAATGTGATCATTTCATCCAGTAGGTGGCAGTAGTATGATTTTAGTGCATCTATGACGAAGGGTAGTACAATGACAGGAGGTGGTCAAGTTTTACTTTATGCTTGGTCAAAATATGGTGAGATACTGATGCCGCTGCGCATTGTGGATAAAATAACGTAGTATGTGCACTCTGGGAAGGATCATAAACACAAATAGTTCTGCAAAGAAGAAAACAATCACTTCAGTCTTCCAAGCTGACAACCTGGAGAGCCATAGGTGTGTACATTACATCATCACATTTGTACAATATATTATCATCTTTGTACAACATACAATCACGCTTTAACACAATAGTGTTCTAATATGTATTTCCTATATGACAGCAATATGCTTCCATAGAATTCTTTCAACAAAAAAATTATTCTCTATCAGAAATGACATAGGTGTTTTAAAAATATAATAAAATTGTGTAAAACAAGTAATAATGTAAAAAAGATATTCATAAGATTTTACTTACCTTTTTGGAAAAAGTGGGATGTTAAATATTGTTTGCACCTTTCAAATGAATCAATGGATTAATTCTTTCTGCCTTGTCAGCAACTAAAACCATATGTTGTTGAAACACTTTTTTAATGTTCCTATCAGTATTTTGGCAATTTGTCTTTGCTGAGTAGCTCAAAAAATGAGATTTCAGTCTTGCTCTGACTGTAACATGATCTTCCACTTTGCTGGAGAAAACATATGTTAAACGAAGTTACTCTTGTAGGAAGTTTTATTTCCGTTTTATGTCTATTCTTTTGATTGTTTTAGGCAAAATTAAGTATTTGGATAAAAGGAAATTTACTTTTTCCACATGTACCAAACAGTCTGGATAGGCCTTCAATAAATACAGTAACTGTTCCAGTTCTCTGCAATTCTGAAACGTCCTGCTGAAGCCGGACAGTCCTTAATATTTTCCTTGGACCTAAATGCCTGTTTTTCTGCCCTTCTTGACACCAGGTCAGCCTGATTAAACTAGTGGCACCCCATTGTCTCAGTTAATTCCATTTTACGAGGTATTCCTACCACTTTTTTTGGGTGCTTTGCACCTTTCTTCACCAGTTGAACTTCTCTTGTCATAATTCAGTCAATTTTCTATTTGGGTGCAATCTTACCGGCTAAATAAAATCTGGACCTGAGAAGCACAATTCTTCTGTAAAGTTCTTTCGCTCTTGTAAGTCATCCAGAATCTAATTGCTAACCTTTTCCAAGTAGCTAAGATCGTTAAAATACTGCTAACAGGCACTTTTGGAAGTGCAAATTAGTTGCTTGTAATCAAGTATGTCTTCCCTGACTGTTGGAAACATTTTAGTTGATGGCATTTAATCTGTTCAGAAAATCAATAGCAGACGCCATAAAAACCAAAACATTAAGGTTTATGTAACAGTTTCTTTCCGTCTCATAATTTTGTCTATGGTTAATTGATTTTCACTAGTTTTTTTCACTACTTCGTCAAAACAAACTTACTCAAACAGATTTTAACATGTTGAGCTTAAATGGTCTACATAATCAGCAGATGTGTTTTATTTATTTCACATCCACAGCGATGAGAGGAAGGATACTTGTCTTCACAGCAGCCAAGGGGAACGTCTGGGTCACTTTGCCTCCTGTACTGTAGAGCGTTCACATGATTCAGCATAGACAGAGCCAACACTTGTGTCTGTCTCTTCTATATTAGCATTTGTTGAATACACTGTAAAAAAAGTCAGTAGATTTTACAGTTAAAGACAGTAAAAAACGAAAATTTAATACCGTAATTTGGAAATCAGCTTTATACTGTTTATTTAACAAGTAATTACCGTAAATAAGACAATGATGA
>NW_015115656.1:0-3998 GCF_001443285.1 Poecilia latipinna
AGCAAAACCCCGTTAATCAGACGTCAATATCATGTGTGTTGAATTAGGGAAATGCCTAAAACTTGTAGGGCCTGGAGGACCAGTGCTGAAACACACTGGATTCGATGTGGCATTTCAATCAATGAATGTTAATTGGCTAGAATTGAATGGTTGTTTGATGGTTGATCCAGCTTCTGTCGTTGCCCTGACCCATACATGCAGGTTCAGGTCAACGACGATGTTAATTCAACATTAAATTAACATCGTGTGCTATCTGGGTAGTTCTTCCCCAAACCTTGACGTCAATCAAACTGACCTGCATGTTTTAGTTCAGCAAAACCCCGTTAATCAGACGTCAATTAATATCATGTGTGTTGAATTAGGGAAATGCCTAAAACTTGTAGGGCCTGGAGGACGAGTGCTGAAACACAGTGGATTCGACGTTGGCATTTCATTTATTTGATGTCAACCACAAAACAACATTGATTCAATGACACAGTTTCAACGGTTTGATTGGATGGTTGGTTGATGGTTGATCCACCGTCATTTGTCGTCTTCAACCAAAAATCAACCATTACTGAGACTTCGGCATTTCAGTGATCAGATTTCAACCACAAAACAACGTTGATTCAATGTCACAGTTTCAACGGTTTGATTGGATGGTTGTTTGATGGTTGATCCACCGTCAGTTTTCGACTTCAACCAAAAACATTGTGTGGTATCTGGGACAGTTATCTTGTATAAACGTGATAATTTCATGTCCAGGAGGTGGCGATAGTATGCTTTCCGTGCAGGAAAAAGGAAGGCTAGTACAGTAGCTAACAGGAGTTGGTCAAGTTTTCCTTCATGCTGCCTGGTGTAAAATATGGAGAGATACTGATGCTGGTTGGCATTGTGATTGAAATCAGTAATAGTATGCACATGCTGAGCTGAACAGAAAATGTTAAGCAAAGGCATCTGAGCCTGTTATGACTGAAGATGCTTTCATTCCGTAATAATCGCCCTTTAGCCATTTCCCGAATCGGAATCTACAATCGGAAGCCAACTTCAGCTTCGTTCCATACGGTCAGTTAGGAATGCTGCCGTGTCTACAGGATCGAACTGACGTTTCCTTCTGTGCAGACCCATTCTGGATCCTCAGAATGCGCATACTAATACGTTTAGTTGTAGTTCAATCATTTTTGTCTCTGTGCACACCCAGGTCTGTTTACCAGTTTTTGGAACCCGACCAGAACCCCTCAGTGTTATTACGTTGAGAAATAATGAGATTTGGTTAAGTATAAAAACAGACTTTTCATGCCGAAAATGATCAAATGTTACAAGCCATACATGTCATACAAATGGAACAGATACAGAGTTACATTCACCGTCCAGCGCTGGACCATACTTAGCACACCTTATGGATGAAACCAAGTGAGACAAAGATTGTAACGCGAGTTTAGCTTTTTATTCTTTTGTGCAATGTGTTCCCTCCTTAAACAGTAGTCTAATCAGTTTCAGTCTGTTTATGTATGACTGGTGACAGTCACACATAAACATGGTTATGTAAGCTGCTGCGTGTGCATGTAAGCAGATAAAAGAGATTGAAGAAAACACAGAATCCTTGTTCAATATGATTATGTTTATACAATACATTATCATGTTTGTACAATATAACTATCACTTTATAACATGACAGCGCTCTAATTTTTCTCCTCCATGATATACACTTCCATAGTGAATAAATCGATTTTCAATCAGGTTTTTTTCACCTTAAGAACATGTTTTCCATGAGGCTCTTTAAATGTGTATATATTAGACATTTTAAATTGACATTTGTGACTGTATCCCAAATAGACCAGGGTGTATTTGCTAATTGCGTCGGAACGTAAAACTTAAGAGTTTTACGTTCACCACTTAAGGCTTTTTTTTATCTATACAATATTAGAAAGGCATTAAAACGTGCAAATAAATAATTCCATTTTTAAATAAGAGAATTAACATGTTATTGCCTAAAAAGTCAGTAATAGCATTCCTTTAGTAAACACTTGTTCATTTACAGCAAAGGATGAATCTGCAGCCGAAAACACTTCTAGCTCATTCTGCTTGACTTAACATCAATACATTGTAATGTTATTATGGTATACATTTTTGAAATAACTGATTAATAATTGGATAGAAGAAGATGCCTAATAGATTTCTGCTTTTTTGCAGAATTTGAATTAGATAATGATGTAAATAGGGATGAGAAATTCTACTTAGAATATAATTACAAAAATTTTATTTGAAATGCAAAATGTATCTACAGTTTTGTAAGCATGTTGCCTTTTTGAGTCTTTATGCACCAGTTAACAATTAATCAACTACTAAATCTATTACTCAGTTGACGATTATTTTAATAATTGATTCATCATGATTAATCCGATTAATTGTTTCAGCCCTATATCACATACTGTGCCTAGACATTTAACAATGCTAATATCTGTGTTAATCAGGATTTTCTTTGTTGGACGAACAACTTTAATGTGTAAATTGCTCTGAAGGAAGCATATGCTTAAATATAAATGCATTAGTCATCTTTCACTGAGCTCCTTCCAGTCTGCCTGAAGGGGGAGAAAAACAGTTTTCATTTTGTTGCACTCATACCAATGAGATAAGAGCAGGCTTTCAGAGCATCTACCAGGGCTCGCTGGTGTCTTGCCAAAGTTTGCTTCATATTCTCAAGTCTTTTTTTTGTTAGGGACAATTAGGAACACGATGTCCTGGATCTTGGCCCACTATACTGACAGCTGCAGACTCACTTCCTTTGACCCTCCCCAGGACATGATGTGGCTTCATTACAGAGACGTTGAGTTTAGGAAGAGGATGTTCAACCTTTGTGCCAATAAAGCACATGGAAGAATTGATGGAGTCTGCTCAGGTGACTTCGCTTGTTTTATGCAGTTAGCCCTGATTCTGTATTCAGTACACATAGCTTTTAGTGCTTAAAGTTTACATATGCACATATGCATATGTGCTTCAACGATCCTTGCACATGAATCGCAGTGCAAGTATCATTGATGAGATCAATATTATGCACCAGGAGAGTTTGTTAATGTAATTAAGATCACACTCATTTGCAAACATGTGACACCACATGTGCCTCAATGGCATACATTGCATTGCCAAAAGTATTTGCTCACCCATCCAAGTTATCGGGATCAGGTGTTCCAATCGTTTCCATGGCCACAGGTGTATACAATTATGTACTTAGTCATGCAGACTGTTTTTGTGAAACACTTGTGAAAGAATGGCTCGCTCTCAGGAGCTCAGTGAATTCCAGCATGGAACTGTGATATGCCACCTGTGCAACAAATGCAGTCGTGAAATTTCCTTGCTGTTAAATATTCCACAGTCAACTGTATTATAAGAAAATGGAAGTGCTTGGGAATGACATCAACTAAGCCACAAAGTGGTAGGCCACGTAATCTGACAGAGCAGGGTCAGCTGAAGGAATGCATAGTGCTTAGAGGTTGCCAACTTTCTGCAGAGTCAATCACTACAGACCTCCAAGCTTCATGTGGTCTTCAGATTAGCTCAAGAACAGTGTGCAAGGAGCTTCATGGAATGGGTTTCCATGGTTGAGCAGTTGAATCTAAGTCATACATCACCAAGAGTAGACAGCAAATTTGGAAGTGTTCAGTCAACTCCTACAGACTTGAGTTCAACACTTTGAAAGTGTCTATATTGGTTCACTCTGGATGGTGTAGAAATTACACTTTTGAAAGTGTCATTTGTGATATAGTTGAATCAACACTCACAGTAGTTGAAATTAAACACACATCAGTGTTGACTTACCCAAAGTGTTAATTTAACACAGAACAGTGTAAACCAGTGGTCCCCAAACTTTTTATTACCGCGGACCGGTCAAGACTTGGAAAATTTTGCTGCGGCCCAGGGGGGCGCAGGCATGAACCGTCAATATATTATTATATATGTTTATGTTTATTCAGTTAAAAATGTTAACTATGAAAAAACATAGTCGCCTCCAAATCATAGTG
>NW_015115656.1:7749-14735 GCF_001443285.1 Poecilia latipinna
CTGTTTCTTAATCATTTTGCTGTTTGTGGGCTCAAAGTAACTGAGAGAATCCGGTGAAAGGATTTTCAAAATAATAGATCCTCTAGACTCAAATAATACATCCATCCATTTTCTTTACATTTTCTTTCTTTCCCTTGGTGGGGTCAGGAGGGTTGCTGGTGTCTATCTCCAGCTGACGTTCCGGGCAAGAGACTGGCGACCTGGACAGGTTGCCAGTCTGTCGCAGGGCAACACAGAGACACACAGGACAAACAACCATGCACACACCCACTCACACCTAGGGGCAATTTGGAGAGGCCAAGTAACCTGACAGGTTTTTAGGCTGTGGGACACCCGGAGAAAACCCACACATGCACAGGGAGAACATGCAAACTCCATGCAGAAAGACCGGGGCCGGGAATCGAACCCAGAACCTTCTTGCTGCAAAGCAACAGCTCTACCAGCTGCGCCACTGTGCAGCCCCTCAAATAATACATAAAACAGAAATATTTAATTATTTCTTACGCGGCCCGGTACCAATTGGTCCACGGACCGGTAGCGGTCCATGGACCGGGGGTTGGGGACCACTGGTGTAAAGTATATAACATAGAAATCTGAGTTTTAAAATACAACTGGCAGGGTGTGCTAAGGTGGTGCAGGGGTTAAGCACAACCCATATAGGAGGCTCTAGTTTTCATTGTGGCTGTAGTGGGTTCGCTTCCTGGTCTTCCCCTTTTCTTATTACCCGCTTTTTTTGTCAATTTACTACCAAATAAAAGCCACTAGAGCAATTAAAATCTTTTTTCCCCCAGAAACTACTGGCCATCAATAATCTCCAAATTCATTTTAAGACATTAGATGCCACATTAGATGCTACAAAAACACTTTTAATTTACTTGTATTTCAAAACATCAAACAGCACTGACAGCAATATACAACAAAGGTCATTCATTCACAGTACTTTGCACTGAAGGTGAAGTGTGCTTTGAAAGTTCATTGAAAGAGGCCATGAATGGTCTTGTGATCACTGATGGTGAAGTGTCTTTGGTGCTGCTCTTGTTTTCGCCACCATGCAGGAGGAAGGGCTGTCCTGGTTCCACACCAATGAGGAAGGCTTTAACACTGGCTCCCCTCTTTGGCAAAATGCTAAGAAGACAAATGATAAAATGTATTAACTATATAGAGCACAGCTACATTCAAATAGCAAACAAAGCCAATAAGAAAGTGCTTCTACAAAGACCTAGGATCATTAGAGTAACACATACCTGCACATATCTGACAACATGGTCCACAGTTTGACATGAGCTGTTTTGGCATTTTTCTTGTGGCCTTTGGACGTAGGAAGAAGAACATGAACCAACAGAAGAATGCCTGTTTATTCCAGCCTGGAAGGAAAAACAGGAAATATAGCAGAAACATTAGGATAATAAATAAATATTTTAAAAAGAAGTGTGAACAAAACTAATCAGACTCACCTGTGTGTGTCACCGTCATATTCATTCAAATTACTCTGCCCACCTGGTTTACAAGATAAAGCATAAAAAAGTCAGAAATAATTATGAAAGAAGTTAGACAGCTTATAGAAACATTTTTGGACAGCATTAAAAGTCGTGCCAACCTGTCTGAAGAAATGTGTTGGAGTCATAACAGGCTTCAGTCACCAACATGACACACTAACAAAGAAAAAACATTTTGGCAGTTTTTAGATATGCCACAGGTACAAAATACCAGAGTCAAATGGCTCAATTGCCTCCTCATTGCGTAGATATGTTCTCCAGAGTCCTGCTAATCACCTAATTATTGTATTCAGGTGTGGTGCAGCAGCCACACATCTAAATGTTGCAGGACAGTGGCCCTCCAGGACTGGAGTTTGACACCTGTGGGATAGATCAAGCCAATGGTCCAGCACAGTCACTCCCCCATTTTGCAGTCTACAGCCAAAAACTTAAAGAAAACGACCTCGTAGCTAAATAATGTTAACTCAAATGGCCTCCAGATTTTCCTGACAGTTTTAATGTTTGGTTAAGATCATAAATAGTTGTATATACCGTGATATCCAAACAAATAAACGTACGTTAAGCAAACTATGTATATGAATCAATACTCTTGCGTAAACGGAAAAATAATGCCTCCATAAAAAATAGTCAAAAACATGATCACTTTAACATGAAACTTACCTTGTTGTAATAAGCTCCAGACAAGACGCCATACTGCTGCCTCCGCTCCTCAGTCAAACATGTGACGCAGTAGCGGAACAAGATGGCGTCAGCCGAGGGGGCGGGGCTAATGACCGGGCCCAAATAATAAAGCTCATGATAATTTAACTTTACAACATGGACATGCCCGCAACAGCGGAGCTAACAAGTTTCATCACCAGAGAGAGCGACTATGTCATTTTGAAGTCCATCTGACATGAAGTACAACAAACCAAGAGAAGAACAGAGACATCAGGGTACTGGTCAATAATGATGAAACAACACAAATTCAAAACATGTTAACGTAATCCGTAGCTCTAGCTAGTTTGCCATTTGTTGCCAAGTGACTGATGATGACATTGGTGACAAGCTTTACCTAGAATGCACCTGGAGACAATAAGGACGATTCATTTGTAGTTTTGTGTGTCATAAAGTTAAATGTAAGAGTGAAAATAAAGCCATTAATGTTTTACTCAATATTTTATACCCACTATGTCACTAAAATCAGTCAGTCTGGGAAGGTCTTTAGCAACCATGAGTCAACAATGGGGCATCCTATTATATAAGCTACTGGGACATATTAGAAGGCCCTCCTTTTACAGTTATTTTTAGATGTGATCAAATAAAAATTGGATCCCGGACAGCATTACCTTCCTCCCATCTGGGCCCCCTCTTGCAGGGGCCTGTTGCATCCCCCACCCTGACTATAACTTCTTCCAGGAAGTGATGTCACAAATATGTTACAATTGTGGGAGTTAGAGTTGGTGTTAATTTAGAAATCAATACTGGACAGGATTGCTTTTATTTAAATCTTTGGAATAACACAAACTCTTTAGGGAAACTAACACTCATGTTGACTAAACAAGTGTTGAATTAACACTGTATTTTAACATACAACACTTACACTGGAAATCTAACACTTTTGAATTTGCTGTGTAATGCAAAGCATCAGATGCAGTGGTGTAAAGCGCCTCCACTGGACTCTAGACCAGACCAGAGTGACCAATCACGCTTCTCCATCTGGGAATCTGATGGACGAGTCTGGGTTTGATGGTTGCCAGGAGAATGGTACTTGTCTGACTGGATCGTGCCAAGTGTAAAGTTTTGTGGAGGGGGGATTATGTAGGTTAACCCTAACCCTATTTACTGCTACAGTGAATAAATGGTGCCATTACTGATGCAAAAATCATCATCCAAATTTGGAAGTACCTTTTTGTTCTTGTCAAATGTGACTCAAAAGGCTCTTCTTGTTTGAGAATATTACTCAATGCCTAAAAACAACATATATAAACTCCATTGTTATTCATTGTTATCTAACTTTAGTCATCCGGCCTGCTGTAACTCTTTGTGGCCCTGACATAAACAGAATCTTCAAGCTGTTGAAGATTCTGTTATATTCAATATTATATCAATATTCAATATTTCAAAATATTGATTATTGAAATATTCAATATTGAAATATTTCAATATATTTCAATATTTTGAAATATTTCAATATTGAAATATTTCAATATTGAAAATAATATTTCAATATTATTTTATCAATCAAGGCAAAGCCACTTTTTTCTCTTTAATGCCAAATTACACCAATGTGAAAATATGTTCAACATCATCTAACTTTTAGAGTAACTTAAATAAGTTGTTAATGATAGTTCAAAGGCAACTATTTATTACTATTTTAACAGTTTAGTTAATGGATAGTTTGTGCGTGTGTGTAGTTTGTGCCACAACCATACCTTCATAATATTGATGTGACTGAAATAAAAATCTGTTTGACACCCATGATCTCGTGTAAAATTCTAAGAATGTGACTATCTTGAGAATCTCCAAAAATAAACTAAAATTTATAACATAATCTAAATATTCATACAAATACTGAATCATCACCTGCAGTAACTAATAGCAGTAGTTGGAAAGAGTTCATTGTGCAAGATACCATGGCTTTTTGTTGGCTTGCTCTCCATAGAGTAAAACCAGCAGTATAAGAAACTTTTAATAGCTGTTTAGTCAGGCTGTCTGCAACAGTAACGAGTTTGCAGCTTATCAAATGTAGATTTACTTTAGATCTGGTCTGGGTTTTTTAAATTTTCTTTTTACATCAAAAGGTGTACCTTGGCTGTTTCAGAACACTGAAACAAAGGGGTAAAAGTATTATGCATTTATTTATAAAGTTTTATTATTACAGAGTTTTGTCAGATAAGGCAGATTATATGAACTCCAGAAAGATGTTACTGCAAAACATTCCAGCTCGCATAGTGGCATACAATTGACAATGAATTTATATAATAAATGACAATATTTTTATCAGGCTCACAATGATACAATATGAAGGATCAAATAAGACTGGCTTCAACCAAAAGCCTCTGCTGGAAGATTTCTCAGTATAATACATGTCAGAGAATACATTAGAAATACTCAAAAATCTTAATACTCTATAAGCACTAAAACTTACTAGCCTACTTGACACTTTAAGGAAAAAAATGGTTTGTGTGCATTACTACAGCAAAAGGTCTTGCATCCTGTTAAGCTATCTAAAGCTACCCACAGATGTCTAAAAGACATTGGAGGACAGTACTTGTAAATTTGCTAAGTCACTTAATTGAAGGAAAAAAATACTACATAAACAAATAAGCCATTTCTATAGCATATATGCAGCTTTGCACTGCCTAAGCACCACAACATCCATTATAGTCTAACTACATACTGGTAGTGTGTCAGAGGGCATGCCAAGGAAGATCAGCGAGCCACCAAGGTCTGAGTTATTCCAACATGTCTTAATAATTTAACACATCCATGTGTCAAATCCCAGTGAGGATTTAAAGTTTGAACATCTTTGACGTTTAATGAGACAGGGCTAAATTAAATGTGCAGGCAAATACTTACAGTTTTAAAAGGACTTGTCAGCTTCCTAGATGAAGCATTAACTTATATTCAGGAGCAGGACCACACATCTGCAACACATTTAATTTCGTGGCAAGCCTTCTTTTAAGATGGCTGGTCTTTTCACCACAGTTTTCCTCATGTTAACAAATCCACTCACTCTTCTCATTTCACTCTTCTTCCTCAGCCTTTAATATTAAACCCGTTTATCCAAGTAGAATACCATATTCCACTTGTCCTCCTAATCACTTGTTCCAACTCAATTTTCTCCCAGGTATCCTTCTCATCCCACTAATCTTTATTTGCATCTCACTTTTCATTTTTATTCCCAGCGTTCATTTTTCTGCCTAATTTACTGTTTCCTCCCTATCCCTCTTTATACCTTTTTTCTACTCATCCTCATTCCTCTTACTCCTCTTTTTCATAACACCTACAGTTCTTTTCTTTTATTCAAAGCCCCAGTTCATCCCTTTCATGCTTTTCACCCCGCTTATCCTTTTAATTATTTTCCTATCCAACCTCCCTTTTCTCATTATGATTTTTTGGCCACATTATGACCTCACTTCTAACATTTCTTATTCCTTGTTAAGACCTGTTGTCATTTATCAGTCTCTTCTTATGTTCTTATGTCTGTTCTTATGTTTTTCGACTTTCTCTTTGTCATATCTGTCCCACTCACCCTCCTCGTGAATCAATATGCCTTGCTTATGTATTTTTCATACCCAACTCATCCTTTCTGCTTCCTGTATTGTTATAACTGCTCTACAACCTACTAATTCTCATCATGCTTCATTACTGATCTTATCTTAGCCCTCATTTTTCTCATACACTCATTGTCTATCACATGCCTCGTTATAACTGTTTTCATCACAGTAATCCTCCTCTTATCTAAATATGAACACTTTCCCCCTCTCATTCCACTTCTCTGCATCACATCCAGAATTGGGTAGTAACTAATTAGATTTACTCAGTTTTTACTTGAGTACTTTTTGGGAACAAAACACTTATAGGAGTATTTCTACTATGCTGTACTTTTTACTTTTACTTGAGTAATTTATTATGAAGTGTTGCAACACTTGTGTAAAATTTCCCAGATACTCTACCAAATGTGAGTATGAAGTTTGTTTTAACTAACACCAGACACAAATGCACACCTGTAGTTTTTGTTAGTTTCTTAAGTTTTATATTGAAAGAAAAATTATTTGGGAAAACTTTCTTTTGCCTGACTTTGGTATTTGTAATTATTTATGTGAATTATTTTGACTTTAAAATACCAAACTTTCACATAACTCCAAATTTTGGTTGATCTGATGCACATTTTAAATATCAAATACGTAATGTTTTGATCAGTTGCTCAGCACTAGAGTAGCCTTTCTACCAAATACCTTTTTACTTTCATTTGAGTAATTTCTTGGACAATTACGTTCTACTTTTATCTATGTAAAATACATTGAAGTAGTTACTCTTATTTGACTACAATTTTTGGCTACCCACCTCTTGTCATGTCTCATTATGATAACTTCTCCTCTCACTCATTTTTCTCATGCCTCAGTATGAACTGTTCTCATGTCTTAGCTGAAACCCTTTCGACAAATTAATAAAATACCAGTTTACAACTAAAGCAATCTCATAGCTCTATGCAAAACACATCGAATGCTAACCGCAGTATTTCCAATGTCCACCTCTATCAAATTCATTAAAACAGCCCAACTTAGCTGAAGAAGTCAATCTACTGCATCATTTTCCTTCTCAGTCTTCTATCCACACTTTGGCACATTATCCATTCATTTATCCTTTTCCCCAAGGGAATCTTTAATTGGACACAGTGGCGCCCCCAAAGGAGGAGTCAATGTCCCCCTCGTTGAAACATGCTAACTACTCAACTGGCCCCTCCAGAGAATCATGTTCAATTTATACAAAGGCATACAGAGT
>NW_015115656.1:18086-20971 GCF_001443285.1 Poecilia latipinna
CTGCAGCAAACAATTATTTTAGCAGTTATTGAAGTTAATCTGATGAAAAAAGTTGCACATTGTGTAGTTTTCATTTAACCATTTAAACCTATTTTGTACAATATTAGAAATACTTTAAAATGAAAATAAACATTAATTGCATAATAAACATTAATTTAATTCCTTTTTAATAGGGAAAACTAAAAATATTGCCTATAATTCAATAACACAACATTCCTTTAGTGAATTTGAACCAGGTAAAGCTAAAGCTGTTCCACTTGAGGTGTATTTCATCTTAAATGCTTTGGCTTAAAAACTGCTCTGAATATAAAGTTTTTCAGCAAATTTTATGTATTTAGTCTGCACTCCAGTTAACAATTAATCATTACTAAATTATTTTAGCTAATCTAATGATTAATCTCATTATTTGTTCCAGTTCCAGCCCTTAAATATGGATATATAGTATATTTTTTTCCTCACCTTTGCAACCCCAATAAAAATTTTTGGGGTGCCACTGATTGTAGAACACCCATCTTAGTTTTGTTCCAAACCAATATTATCGAGGTTAATGGTGAGCCTCCATATTTACCCAAACTCTCATCTGCTTTTCTAATGTTGATGTAGCGTGGCCCTTTACTAATGAAATGTTGAAATGATGGAAGTTTGCGGTTATATCTAGTTCTATTAGTCTGCTCGGTGTTCTGCTTTCTAACCCTAATGTATCTAAGTCGTCTACAAGCGGCAGCGATGTGGGGAGAAGTGGGATTTCTTTGTGCCTTATTGCTTTTCCGGTTTATTCCACAGTCTCATTCCCTGAAGTTTCTCGGAGTTAACAATCAAGTGGAACTGTCTGTTTGTCCTCGCTGTCCACGCTCCGGCTCGAGGGCTTCTCATCACGCCTCACCGGTCGCACAATGACGCACGGCCTTGCGGGCTCCCCGGCGCCGGGGCCTGCGCGCGCGGGGCTACGACTGTCGCGCTCGTATTCCTCCTGCGCGCGCTGGATCTTCCTGTTCCGGAGCTTCCTCTTGTGGAAGAGGAACGTTGCTAGGGAAACGAGGATGATCCCCACGAGAACGGCCACCAGCACGAGGAGCGCGAGGGTGGAAGAAAGCGGCGGGAAGAGGCTGACGCTGAGCTGCTCCGCGCAGGTGCCGTTGTTGGGCTGGAGACCGCCGAGGCAGCGCTGCGGAGGCGCCGGCAGCCCAGAGGCCTCGGCGACTCTGGACGTCATTCGATCCGCCTGGTTTTCCCCTGCTGCCGACTCTTCTCTCACTGACCCCTGATACCCTTCGTGCTCTCTGGGCTCAGCGCGGTGACACCGGCCCGCACATGTGGTTACCTGCACGGATAAGAAGACATATGTGACCCGCTGAGCCAGAATCGGAAGAAAAAAACTTGCCACCAAATCCAAATTTGACCTGCTTCTGGGTACAATAATTAGATCTGTGTGAGCAATTACTGTGCGCGCTACTGGCTAAGAAAAAACAGGCGCTGAATTAAATGCCAACACTGAGAAGTCGGGACAGTAGCTCTACTGTAATAATAGGCCTGTAAGATTATTCATTCCTGCAGCGTTTTAGGACGAGAAACTGCTTTATGCAGAGAATAACGTCTGAAATAATTACGCTAAATATAAAAGAAATCCAATAAAAGGCGGAATTCTTACCTGGCAAAGCAGTCATCACATAAAACAGTCTGTCAGTGCAGGGCTGAAATGTGTAAACCGGATCGTGGTGACGCATTTCATACACTGAGCTGCTGCTGGTGCTGCTAAGATCCGATCATTCAGGGTGCCTTGGATTGCCGCAATCCTCTGTCTGCATCCAGGGCAACGCTTCCTCACTTTAACAATTACAGGCAGTTGGAAAATCCCTCAGCATGCATCAAAGTGAGGACGGGAGCGAAATGCGATTAAAAATGGGCTGTCTTGGTTTTTCCACCTCCCCCTTTGCAAGACAAAAAGTCCCCTCCTCCGTTGGCGATCCGCTGCTCCTCTCAGCATCTGAATGAAGAGCTGCAGCTGCATTAAAGCTCCCGGACAGCCTACCAGTCAGCTGGCAGAGATGGGTGGGTTCCTCTCCTCCCCCCCGCAGCCCCGAAGAGGTAAAACACCGATGCCTCCTCTGTTCAACATTTTGCATATTAATAAATCATACCCAAAAAGGACCATAAAAGTATTTTATGGTCCTTGGTTTTAGATTACAAACCCATATGAGGGTGTGGCCAGCAAATCTACAGATTTGAGTCTAATTTTGAGTGAAATTAAGTACAGTTCTTGATCTGAATGCCTTAACTTTAGCCTTGTAAGGATTTGTTCCAGGGTGTCAAACTTTCATTTTGGGCCATTTCAAGATCATGAATGTTCTCAAATGGCCACAGAATGTATTGAGAAAATACATTAACAAACTATTATGTATTTTCCGCACATAGTGCCATTTCATAGCACAATCAAACAACTAAGTTACCTTCAGTTGTTATAAAATTCTATATTGCAAATGTGACTTAAAATAAATTTGCCTTTGTAAATTAACGTCTTGAAATTGGCCCTTTGTCTCTTTAAGAACTCCTGCTGTTTCCGAAGCTCTGTTTTTATGAAGTCACAACATGGCTCCTCTATTAACCCTTATACAGTGTTTTTACCAGCATTGCACTGAGAAGCAGCTCGTATAATGAGCTCAGCAAATGGGCAGTTCCACAAAATGCTTGCTAATTTCTGCTGGCTAAGGAGCTGATCTGAGTGGAGGAGTTGCAGAGGAGGGCTGCTTTGATGAAGAGTTGCGCCTCATATGGGGTCCTGGTCCACCCAGGCGTTTTGGTTGCCATGGAAATTAAAGGATTTCTGAAACATGTGTAGCAGTGTGATGTTATTACACTAGATTGCCAAGTGTGACGCTATTCCGGTA
>NW_015115656.1:25119-25531 GCF_001443285.1 Poecilia latipinna
AAAAGTGCCTTCAAGATCAGCTGTTGTCTGGCAGTTATTCCCACAAGACACAACGCAGATTCAACTACGCTACACATGCATAAAATAATTAAAGCAACACTGTTGGTTTGTTTATGAGGGAATAAACAAACCCTCAGGCTCAAAAAAATTATTATTATAGTGTGCTGGTGCAGAGTTATCAAATACGTAAATGTAATTCAGTATAGTTATGTCTATGATTAGAAAAACAAATATTTTAAGTCAATTCAACACGGTTTTTCTGTATTGGATTGGTATCGGCTGATACAAAACCTTAGATATCTGTATTGGTATTGGAAGCAGGGGCGCGGTATAGGGGGGAAAAGTGATGACAATTCTAGGGGCCCTGACCAACAGGAGGCCCTCCACAATTTAATTATTTATTTTTTGTTCA
>NW_015115656.1:30598-37230 GCF_001443285.1 Poecilia latipinna
CCATTGAGCTGGCTTCTCAGGACTTGCCTTATTCGTTGGAGGTATTTGGCTGTGGCTCCTTTCCTTGTGACCTCATCGAGGTTGCCATTTGCTTGTGGTATTCCCAGGTACTTGTAGCTGTGCTCTATGTCTGCTATTGTTCCCTCTGGGAGTGAGCCGGTTAATCCTCCTGGCTTCATTCTCTCTTGTGTATCTCTTTAGGCGGCTGGCCAAGGCTTGGAGTCTTTGTTTGGCAGTTTCGAGTGCTTCAGGTATGGGCATCTGGCTGTACTTCTTGGGTACTGATCTTTTCATTGCACCTCTTTGGAGCTCTGACAGTTGGCTCACTTCCCTCCTTGTTATCTTGATCTTAGCCTCTAACCGTCTTTTCCATGGTGGATATTGGGTCTCATGGTTGCTCTTATAGCCAAGCATCTCAAGGATCACTGATGCTGAGTTGTATATCAGTTCATTGGTTTCAGTTATGGTGTTGGTAGGGATCGTTCTCAATGCTGCATTCACATCTTCAATGAACCACAACATCAGGAAAAAGGAGCATGAGAAACTGGAGAAATACCAGGGCCTCAGAGAGGAACTGGAGAAGGCCTGGAAGGTGAAGACCACAGTGGTGCCTGTGGTCATCGGGGCCCTCGGGGCAGTCACCCCCAAACTGGAGCAGTGGCTCAAACAGATCCCAGGAACAACATCAGACATCTCAGTCCAGAAATGTGCAGTTCTAGGCACAGCCAAGATACTGCGCAGAACCCTCAAGCTCCCAGGCCTCTGGTAGAGGACCCGAGCTCAGAGGATGAAAGAGAGAGAGAGAGACCACCCGCGGAGGGTGAGAAGGGAATTATAATTATAATAATAATAATATATATAGTGAGTTTAATGCAAACTTTCAGCAAAAATGTCCAAAAACATTGGGTTTAAGTTATGCTAACTGCCACCTGCAGGTGGAAGTATTTCTTACTTCTACTGCCTGCTGCCTTACTTGATGTCAAGAAATAATCTGATCCATATGCGAATAATAAAAGGTCACATTTACTGTAATACATTCACAAATATCACAAAATTCCTTGCACATATTTCGAAATTAGAACCACAGAATATGTGATTTGTATTGCAAAAAAAATTACAAAAGCAATTGTGAATTCCTGGAGGGACTGATCATTGTGAAAAAATGTTCAATATTTAATTTCAAGAAGTACTTATCAAATTCAGAGATAGCTATTCACTAATATTTTAACAGGTTATTAGTAGGTTTTATCAATACATTTCAGCTTTTGATAACATTCATGATCTTGACATGGCTCAAAATGAAAGAATTTCATACCCCTGCTATAGTGGATTTCCATAATTGCTAGAGGATTGCTGATGTGTTATTTCCATAATAAATTAATCTTTCTGGCAGGTAACTACTTTGTCAAGTTCTGCTTAATTTGGTTAATAGTTTAATTAATTGAACTGTGCCTGTTAGAAAATGTAATATTGAGTTCTGGATCTCAGATAAATATTATTGTCAGGTTTTAAAATGATAATATGGACAAAGGAAGTGAAAATCAAGATGAAAAGTGATTTGAAATGGTACACAACAGTGCACATGCTTGTGTAGAAACTAGACTTTCTTGTAATCTGCACAGTGGTCTTGATCAAAAAATTTTGGGGTTTTCTAAACATCTTCTGTTATGTTTTGCTATTTTTCTTTTGTCTAGTCTTTGCACCTGATAGTGACACTACAAAAGAAACCATGACAGACCTACAACTATCCACAGATGAGCTGTACCACATAAACATGTCAAAAACCCAACACAACCTGAGAGATGCATCATCCTTCAGTTTATCATCCTCTGTCTGTCAAGTTTTCAGCTAATGGTGCTTTGGAAATAATCTTGGTGCTAAAACACAATTTTGTCTAACACACTGTGGTATCTTTAGGTTTTTTATGGATTTATGGATTCTTCATGGATTTGTGATAGACTATTGGTAACAAATACTCTAAAAACCCAGCTGAAATTATTTAGAGTAGATATTAAATTGTACACACCCTATAGAAATACCAAATTTTAAGGAAGCACTGACTTTTACATCAAATCGTGGAGGTGACCCAACAAGGGCTATAGACTACACTTCTCCTCATAATGTGAGATTTGGAGAACCTTTGCAAAGAGGAGTAGACAGAAGTGTTTCCATTGACCATATATTGTGCAATTTGACATTTCGAAAATAAATTTGCTTAACGGAAACACACCAATTTTGAAAAAATAGTTATTGGATAAAACGTTTTGCCTCTAGAATGAGGTGTTTTTTGGCTGTATAAATATTAGTTCATTTTGCAAAACTGCAATGGAAATACTTTTATTGCCTCACATGAGTCACGTGATCAACAACCGAATGTTGCAAGTGGCTCAAATCACAAAGAAGAAAACAGGAAGTGTTAGGAGAATGATGTTTTTAATGACTTACCACTTAAACTTATTCATGTATAATTTTAATTGTGCTTCACAATGGAAACACCGCAATTGCAAAATTGTCAATATTACGCTAATGTAGAAAAAAAGACAGTTTTACACACATTTGTAATGGAAACGTGTCAAGTCAAGAAAAGACTGAACGCTACAATAATAATAAAAGATGCAAGTTGTTATATTTCTTTTTTTCTTATTTTATTTCATTCACTCCATAATAAATATTAATGGTTTATGTAACAGCTAAAGGAAATCATAAGTGAAAAAAAGAAGTATAAATTTATATATGTCTCATATTCACAAAAAAATAGTTTTTTTTTTCAACTCAAGACATTTTTGAAATACATGAAAATAAACCATGAGCTTATTCAATGCTTCATCACAATGATTTTTAAAATTATTTTAAATACAGGATATTTTAGATTGTTTTAGCTCATTGATTGTTCCATAAACTGATAATTTTAATTGAAATACATTTTCATTGCTGCCATTCTGAATGTAATTTTCAATTTTCAATACCTGTTCCTTCCGTGTTTGCACACTTTCACAAGGTTTTTTTCTGTTTTGTTTTTGCTTGCATTCTCTCCTTTTTGCAGATTTTGTCAGTTGAATTGGGCAACATACATGCACAGTCAAATTAGAATATGATTAAAAATTTCACTTACTTCAGCAACTCAATTTAATCACATAGACTATTTACACACAATTTTTCAAGCTTTATTCCAGTTAATTATGATGATTTTCTACTTACTTACTTGCTAATAAAAACAGATTTGAGGTTTGAGTATTACATCAGACAAAAACACATTTTATAAGAGATACTTCATTAAAAGTATGTAATTATACTTAGAAAGGAATTAGCATAATCAGAACGCATATTCATAATAATATATAAATGTTACTGAGTATGACTGTAAAATTGCAGGTGTAAAAATTTTAGAACTTAAGATTTGATTTTCTACATCACAAAAACCTAGCATTTTAACAGGGACATACTTTAAAAACCACTGAATACTTGCAAAAATTGTCAAATACCAGACTTAAAATTAGTGTACAAAATAAATAAATAAATAAATAAATAAATAATAAGCTTGAATAAAAAACTTGAAAAATGTTAATGTCTGACTCTCAAAAAGGTACAAAAATTCCTACTCAGCCCTTTTTCATACCTGAAGATTTCTTATGTTGGATTTATTTTTTATTTATTTATTTATTTTTATTTATTTATTTGTCAAAAACTAGTTCACAAAAGCCTCCTACTAAAGACAAATGGGTCTCATCCTTGACTGGAAGATTGCTGGAGGCAATCTGCTCTAAATATAGTCCAAATATAGACGTGAGTAAAGAAGAGCACAGCAAGGAGACATTTCCACAATGAGGCCATACCTTGACCTAGTGAGGATTTAAAGAACCTCATTCAAATCATGTTGTTAGATCATTTAAAGTCTCACACCAAGGTTTTAATGTTTGTGTATAATTCATAATGTTAGAAGTAGTTATGCATGTTTGAATTTTGAATGTGTTGCTAATGGGTACTCTCATGAAGCAATGCAGAAAATAAGTGGAGTTCAAACCAAACCTACAATAATGAACTGAATTAGTTTCAGGTGTTGTACTCTTTTTGTTGTCTTGGCAATTTTCAGGTTGTTAGTGGATTTTATGTTTTCTTTAATGTATAACTGTGGTAATTAAGTTTTGTTACTTAATTATTAAATTTGTGTTAGGGATGCAAACTATTAATAAACCTACAATTAATATCAATTAATGATTTATTAGATTAAAATGAGTTCCAGTAGATCAACTAGTAGTGTTGTAGATTGGCTACATTATTAGCCAAACTATAGTGTTAGCTAACACTATGGACCTCTTCTGGATGCCCCTTTTCTGTCATCCAGCAGAGGTTCCCAGCTGGCCATCCTTAATCAGAGCCAGTTGATACAGAAACAAAGATGGCAAAACGGGAAATAGAAATGGTCCAAACAAAGTCTTGTGTGGGATTCAAGATGCACTTTATTGTTCTGTTTTAAAATATAAACACTGGACAAGCTCCTTCAGCTTCACAATGTTTTTTAAAATTCAGCATATTATAAAATATTTAGCCCTTTATGATGCAAGAAGACAGTCACCCCTTTTTATACAAGAGAAAACTCAGGTTTATAAAAAAAAATGCCTGCGTATCAATCATCAGTCGATTTAAAAAAAATAAACTTTAGATTAATTGATAAGATTAATTGATAATTTGCTAATTTGGCTGTACATTTGAAGTATCTATGCATTTCAAGTCCAGTTTTTGCCATAGCCAATCATCTGCTTTTGTTGATATAGTGCACACATAGCTCCATTCAAGTTTATTGGTACCCCAAAACAAATCGATCTCCTATTAAAGCAGTCATGCAGTTTTTTTCTTCTTGTTGTTAGCCAAACTATTGGTTGTTTTTAATTCAAACTTTAATTTTGAGTACATTTATTTGGTGGTGGAAAAATCTCCAGCAAGATAAAATATTCTTCATATTTAACAAAGCAACCATAGTTTAGCCACTAACTTGAGTATCTGTTTCAGGATGTGGTGCATTCCTAGAATGAAGGTTTTGGTAATATAGCATATCCAAAGAGCTGTTGTGGTGGACACAAGTTATGAAAATTATGATAGTTGTATTTATTAAACAATATGTTTTGTTACTCTGAAGTGAATTTGGTCTACCAACTTTACCAGTGCCTTTCTTGCCTTCAGAGACTGAATGAAATGATGGCTTCCTCCTAACTAGTTGGTCACATGATCAATGGTTTGTACTGTTTCTTAGCAACAAGGAGTGGCTCAACTTACCCGTCTCCCCTAAAGTGCAAATTGCAATGCTACTAAATACTAAGGAAATGTATGTAAATTTCTGAAACTGAAGACAGTTTAGAAACATTTAAAAAACTTTAATTATTCTGATATTTAGCAAATATAATTAAATTTTCAGAAGTTTTGTCTGTTTATACACCTGGTTTTGAGAAATGAAGGACGATTTGTAACTTTTGCACAATTCTGTACCTCCAGTCTTCCTCATCTTGATTTTTATTATGCCTGTTGGAGTCAGCTGCTCTCAGTCTGCACGCCACAGAGCAGAACCAAGTGATCAATTGCACCACCAGAGAAAAATGTCAATATGAAATGACTGTGCAAAACTCTAAAATTCCATTCAGTATTAAAGTTTTTTAAATGCTCCATTTGCTCAATGCATGCATTGAGCAAAGCTAATTTGGGTGGATTGTGAGTACAAAATCTTCATATGATCGACTCCCATGTTGCTACTCTTTTGTACCTGAAGCGTGACAAAATAATTTATTCAGAAGTAAGCAATTTCAGCAATTTGCTCTCTGTAAAAAAGGTCAGTATTTCTGGGAGGTGACTAGCAATAATACATAAAAGCAAAGAAGAACTTGGAATTAGATTAAGGTTTGTGTGCTTCTTAATATTCAGACCATAAAGTGCCTGACAGTCTCTCAGTAATTTCCTGGCCCTACTTGTGGACATGCTCCATCACAAGTGGGACTCATGAAAAATGAATGGTTGTGGAGGGAGTGAGGGCCCCCAGATGATGAACTCGCTTTAGAGGAGTGGATCCTGAAAGATTTATGCAAATAGTCATACACAGTTTAAAGTGTGGCATGTGTTTGAAGATTCCTGAATGGAGACTGATTGTGGCACCTGTTCTAAAATTAATGCAGGTCCACGTGGCTCCCAAAATTACCCAAACTAATAAAATAATCCTACAGGAGAAGATAAGGAAATAAGATGTCCAATCACATCCAAAGTGAAGTAGTTTGAGCTACTTACTTAGAGGTGGTGAAAATGCTTAGAACTGAGGGTAACGCTTGATTTGACAGGGTGTGCATAAGACTGACATGACACTGCCATAAAAATGACATAACATCTGTCATGAACATGAAGGAGTCTGTGCTGTTCTTACAGCATTTTCTTAAATATTTTTATGGACATTGTAAGGTTTGATGGCATTTTAAGTTATTTGTAGCTGCAGTAAATTTGAAGGCTTTTATTTTGAAGAATCATTGTAGTGTCAGCGATAAGCTTCCTGTTAGGTAATTTCTTGTGTTTTCCCAGAGATGCAGCAAGTATGTCGGAACGTTATTTTATCTTCAGCATTTAATCTTTTGCCATCCACGGAGAAACTCAATTGAAAC
>NW_015115656.1:40359-54614 GCF_001443285.1 Poecilia latipinna
GAAACAATGCTGTAAGTTACGTTTTATGGTATGCTTAAGATGTGTCTGACATTATTTTGTTAAAATACTAACATTTAATATTTAACATCGAGTCTTTGCAATATTTTAAGTCCAAACTCAAAACCCACTTGTTTGAGCTAGCATACAGCCTTTAATTATCTTTGTACTGTCTTATAAATCTTGTTTTTTTGTTGTTGTTTTTATTACCGGTGTGTATTTTATAATCTGCTTGCATAAAAGCAAGCAGATTATAAATAAGGCCTTATTATTCAGATAAGGCTGAAGGTCCCACAAGCAGCAATCAGACTCCATTCAGGAGTCTTCAAACACATGCCACATGTTGGTGTTCCAGCTAACAATTCTTAAATCTTGCCGTCTAAACCAGACTTAAGACTCACAAGCTCTACTCATCTCCTCTCGACCGCTGCCCAAACGCTCTGACTCTGGTCGCTATGGTAACGTTTACATATCCCTTCAAAATAAGATACAGATGCGCCACAAAAACGAACATTTTACTTTCGTGAACATTTTAACTCACGATAATGACTAACGGGAGCCCTGAGCTTGTTTCTCTGCAACGAGACGGTCCCATCAGGGAGTGATGGGAGACAATAACACCCGAAGTGTTGCTTATATCCACAGCCTGCTTGGTCTCTAGTGGTGAAGCAGCTTTAATCTTCATTGCCTCATTAGCAGCCGGTCGCCGCATGTTACACAGAGCAGCTTGAAATGTGGTCCTCGCCTACCGGTCCGGGATAAATCCATCCTCCTGTCTCTTCTCTGGACCTTTTCCCCTTTGCTAAGAAACTTTCCAAAGACATCTGATCTGTTTCTGACTCATTTTGCTGCTTGTGGGCTCAGTGTTGGCGCGCAAGTAACCGAGAGAGAATCCGGTTAAAGGATTTTCAAAATAAAAGATCCTCCAGACTCAAATAAAACGGAAATATTTAATTATTTCTTGCGCGGGTCAACTGTATGTCAACTGTATGACAGTTTCTTTTGGTTTTGATGACCTGGTTCTTTTCATGAGTTCACTGAGTGGTGCTGTTTTTTCTGCATAACTTTCTATCCAATCAGCATTGAAACCTGTCATGCCGAGAAATGTCATAATTTCTTCCACTTTGCTGACACCCTCTAGTTGAGAAGGTGATATGTTAATGCTTCCTTCTGAGAGTTGTCCACCCAGGTGTTCCACCTGTGTCTGACAATACCGTAGTTTGTCTTTGGAGGCTTTCTACCCTCCTTCAGCCAGTCTTTCAAGGACTTTTATCGAATCCTGATGGCAATCATCCAATGTAGGTGACGCAATTAGGATGTCGTCAACAAACTGAAGCAATGTGCTATTTATTTGCAATCCTTCTAAGTCCTGTCTAAGTGCTTGATTGGACACATCCAAGAGAAGCTAAATTACAGGTACAGAACAGATGAACAACAAACAGAAGATGAGACATAACCAACCAAAAACAAAGAATATACAGAGAAAAAATGGCCAAAAAGAATATCCATCTATCCCTACCGTCCTTCTCTCCCTCCTTACCCATCTCCCTCACTATGCCCTGACAAGTGCAGCCTACAGTATTTATGTACTCTCTGCATGTGTAGTAAAAGCATTTTTAATCTTTAAGTACCCTATAACTGTCTAAATGTACTATTTTTTTCTACCCTATTTTCTTAAAGACACACTGTACTTCATTTGCCTGCCTATTACTGAACCATATTATTCCTTAGTAATCAGGGCTGCCAGCAATAATGAGAAGGGTTTTTGGCTCTGAATACTAATCTGATATCAATGCACACACTGCTGTCCAGCCAGTGTTTGTTTGTTTGTGCTATTTCACGACCCGCATGAATGAGCTGATATCTTTAAAGCTGCAGGCCATCTCTGAGCAAAGAAGGTCTTCTTGATATTCCCTCCACGCGCACACAACTGCTTTCCCTGCAAGTCTCTTGTCAGCACAATTTGTAATGAATTGCACAAAAGCTATTTTACCATGCATGCAATCATGCATGCACACATATACACACTCAAACAAGACACAAAACAACTTTCCTTCTTTGCAAAGCTGAAATTGCTTCAGGAAAAATGAATCAAGCTGCATGTTGGGAAGAGGAAATGCCTCATCAACTGATTTTTTTTTCTTCTGTCTTAATGATGACGCCATCACTGAATGTTGGTGTTTGACAAATTGTATACATTTTGTATATGAGGATTTACACTTTTGGATTTTTTTAAATGACTTGCTGCTAACCTTGTAGATGACGATCAGTTATGTTCTGTTTCACAGGCAATTTGTCATGGTGGTAACAGAGAACAAAATGAACATTAGGGGATGCCACTAATCAAGAGTGACGAGTGACAAACATGAACATTTTCAACACAGGATTTGTTAAGCCAATAAGACCACTACTCTGCATGGCTTACTTTCTTGGTATGGGATCGTGTCAAGTTCCACAGTCTTGTAAAGGTTAACTCAAAAAATGAAAAACATAATAAGCTCTATTCATGCATGCACTGCTTCACAATGATCAAACGATTAGGAAGCTACTGACATGAAATCTCTGACAGCTTGCAAAAGTGGAAATACAAACCCTGGAGCGGGGAGTACAACCCTCATTCTGTTTTTCCAGTTGTTCTTTGGTCATTTAAAGTGATCTTGATCAAAGTTCTAAAAGCTTTCTGAGGTTTTTTCTTTTCTTTTCGACTTTTGAAGCTTTCCTGTTTACTCTTTTGACTGGTCTATCTACCTGGTCAATGGGAGACAATGTAAAGAGTAGCTATACCAAAACCTTGGTCCCAGGGGAACCAGACAGTAGCATGTGGCAATGGCTTAAGGCAGCTATCATGCAGCAAAAAGTAAACATTCATTGTGCTATTCTAATAATTTAAATGATCCTTTGTTACATAAGAAATGCTCTACTCTCCAGTTTAACTGTTTAAAAGAAAAAGGGCCCCCCTTCAGTCCCTGGAAGGATATTGCAATTTAATTCTTTACATAAAAAAACAAAAATGTTGTGGCTGAAGCATTTATAGAAAAGGAGATAAATTAAATTACTGGGATTGGAAACAAAAACTTGACTTATTGTATCTGTTTATGCTCAAGCTTAAACTAGTGCTGTTTAAGCAAGCTACAGGAAGTTTAAAAAAGTAGCAGTTTAACAAATTATGATCTTATTTGTTATAAGAATGGACTGAAATAAAACTGTAACAGCTGAAATCAACTCTCCACCATGCCCTTTTTTTTGTTGTTTGAGCTAGCGTTATCACTGCAGCACAGCTTAGTGCTGTAGGAAGACATTTTATGATTCTCTCCTGCTGTAAAAATTTATTGAAAAATAAAATATTGCCAATGAAGTGCAAGTAACTGCTCAAGAAGCTAAAAAAATAGCCTGAGAATCATTGCTTTAAAATTCAAGACACACAATGATTTTTCAACAAAAATGGGTAGAAATGAAGAAAAAAAAACACAGCTGAAATTAAATCTCAACTTGTTCCTCTAATGCTTAAATTAACCCCAGCACTATAGCATGACAAGTCTGGCAGAAAGTTAGAAAAGCAGCAGTTTAAAACTCAGATTCACCGCCTGAAAAATGACAGTATGTTTCCACATACAACATTTGTATGTAATGGTTATTAGACACCACACAAGAAAAAACTGTGATGTTTTAATCATACAAGCTACATGAACAACAGGATGTTCTTTTGTTGTTGTAGCCCTGACAACAGAGTATAGCAGTAACCACTGAACTGCTAAAGAAAGTTAGAAAATTAATGGTTTAAAATATCCATCCATTTTCTTACACCCTTGTCCCTTAGTGGGGTCGGGAGGGTTGCTGGTGTCCATCTCCAGCTAACGTTCTGGGCGAGAGGCGGGGTCACCCTGGACAGGTCACCAGTCTGTCACAGGGCAACACAGAGACACACAGGACAAAACACCCATGCACACACACACTCAAGGGCAATTTGGAGAGGCCAATTAACCTGAAAGTCATGTTTTTGGACTGTGGGAGGAAACTGGAGCACCCGGAGAAAACCCACCATGCACAGGGAGAACATGCAAACTCCATGCAGAAAGACCGGGGCCGGGAATCAAACCCAGAACCTTCTTGCTGCAAAGCAACAGCTCTACCAACTGCACCACTGTGCAGCCATGTCCAAACATCACTGGTTCAAAGGTTACTGGGGATTTTATGATTTATTTACTATAAAACCAAACATAAATAAACAAAAAAACAGCTGAAATTAAATCTAAGGTGTTTTTAAATTTTTTTTTTAGTTTTATAGCATCGTTATTAACATAGCAACATGGCTAGGACAACATAGGAAGTTGGAAGAGTAATACCCCAAAACCAAACCTAAGATATTAATTGTGTCATTTTATATTTTTTTGACAATGAAAAACAACAGAAAGTAAAAATCACAGGTGACGATAATTGTTAGCTTAGTATATCATTAATGCTGGAGAATTAGCTGCTCAAGGATGTTGAAAGGTAGCAATTTTAAACTGTGATAAGTCTGTGCCCAAAACCTTGTGTGGTATGAGGGGCAGAAGTAATATAAAAACAGATATCAAAGAATAAATCAAATCTTCATGTGTTAAGTTTAAACTAGCATTAGGGCTGCCCCCAGCTAGCTGATGAGGCATCATTTTAAAAAGTAACAGTTAAAAACTTCAGAGGTTATATTTGTTTGCTGTTCATTAACTGGTTGCTCCTATGTAGTCTCCATTGTGGCAGATAATTATTATAAACAGTGACTCATGAGCTGACAGTGTTTTAAAAAGTTTTCTTAAAATGTAGCACTGTTTTTCTATCAATAAGATATCTTTCTGTGCCAATACTTTTTTTCTAAATCACTGTTCCCCGTTTTATTCATTCAGTTTTTTCATAACTGCTACATTTGGTTTAATCAATCCATTCATGCAGAGACTCCTTATATAATAAATACTACAGGTCTCACATAAACTGAGAAAATTAAAAGACAATTAACGGTTTTAGTGTCTTTTCAAACCGCAGAGCCTGCAGGGTTTACATGTTGCATCTTTAACAGCCTCCAGTGTCTCCCTGCACTTGATCATGTTCTGCTCAAATATTTACAACCTCAAATGTACTATGGGATCAGAAAAGTAAAAAATAAAACACCACATAGACTTTTAAAATTTGGCCCATCAGCTTCCAACACATTGCCACAATCAAGTAATATCCAATCTAGTAAGTTTAAAAAAATACCTTATAGTTTAAAAGACTACATCACAATCACCATTGCTTTTTGGGAAAATAATT
The DNA here is from genome assembly GCF_001443285.1 of Poecilia latipinna. NCBI lineage: Eukaryota > Metazoa > Chordata > Actinopteri > Cyprinodontiformes > Poeciliidae > Poecilia > Poecilia latipinna. The sequence continues at coordinate 45,640 of NW_015115656.1, forward strand.
GATTTCAGTTTATGTGCAAGATAAAGTTTTAGCAATAATTTCTGTGCACATATATTTGAATTCAGATTATTATTGCCAGCCTCAGAGAAGTTTTAACAGCATCTCTCTGCACTGGCAGCTGATAATGACATATTGCTGCTTTGGGCTTTAATACATTGCCTTCTAACCTTTTGCATATTATACTCAAAAGTAGCTATGGCAGGAGCCCCACAGTCCCTAATGCTTCTGCATTGTCTGATTTATTTGCAATAACTTTAGATTTGGGAATCTTAGTCTCTTCTGTGTTTGTTTAATCTCTTCTACTGATCCATCACAGCAATATGCTGTTTAACCCTCTGTTTAATATTGGAAATCATTTTACTTTGATAGTGATCAACTCCCTGCATCCCAAAGTCCCCTAAGCCAGGCCATCCTAAGCCTTCATGGGGCCCTAAGTGAAATTTGGCTTTGGGGCTCTCTGTTTCTGCTAACAATGTGGACTGCTGCAATCAGCAGTCAGACGATGCGATTATTCGCACATCAGCTATAAATGCATTGCATTGTTTACATTATATCCTATATGGATGTATAGGATACATTTATCCGCACCAACTTCCTTAATTTTGGGGGATCTGTGATTGGCTGATGCTTACATGTGAAGCCGGTCTAATCTACCTCAGCAAAGGTTTAAAGATCAGTCTCTGTCCTCTTCTGCACAAACGATGAAGGTGATGCTGCACAGATGGTACTGAGAGTTCCTTTTCCTGAGAGGGAGACAGAGGGGGCTGATAGCCCAAGGACACCTCAAACGGGGACATACCTGTGGCGGTACTGGTCAGGGAGTTGTAGGAGTATTCTACCCAAGGTAGAAACTGAGACCAAGAGGCAGGATTGTTAATGACTATACAGCGCAGGGCTGCCTCCAACTCCTGGTTGACCCTTTCAGTCTGGCCGTTGGTTTTTGGGTGCCACAGTGAGCCGATGACAGGCTCACTGTGGCACCTAAAGCTCGACAAAAGGCATGCCAGACCCTGGATGTGAACTGGGGCCCCCGGTCTGTAACAATGTCCAAGGGGATGCCATGTAAACGAACCACATGGTGCACCAGGAGATTGGCCGTTTCCATAGCAGTTGGCAACTTGGGTAATGCTACAAAATGGGCAGACTTATAAAACCTGTCAACAATGGTTAAAATAACAGAGTTACCTTCGGATGGGGGAAGCCCTGTAACAAAATCCATCGATATGTGTGACCAGGGTCATCCTGGGACAGGCAGAGGGCGCAAGTAACCAGCGGGTGGTTTATTGCCGGACTTTCCCCGAATACAGATGGTTCAAGACGAAACATACTGACGGGTGTCTTGAGCCATAGATGACCACAATAAGGTGAGTGTTCGATGGACCCCAGGATAGCAGGCGAACTTAGAAGCATGGATCCACTGGAGAACCTTAGGACAAACACTTTCTGGGACAAACACGGTTGGGAGGACAGTACACTGGGGTGGGTTGTTCGTGTTGAGCTTGCCTCACCAATTGTTCAATCTCCCAGGAGAGAGTAGCCACCACATATGAAGCCGGTAGGACACTCTCTGGTTCCTTTTCCAGAGCCTCAGGTTCAAACTGACGAGAAAGTGCATTGGGTTTGAAGTTCATGGAGCCAGGTCTGTAAGTTAAGACAAAGTTGAATCTTGAGAAAAACAATGACCACCTGGCGTGGAGTGGAGTTAACCTTTTTGCAGACTGAATATAGGATAGGTTTTTGAGATCAGTCCAGACTACAAACGGTTGTGTGGACCCCTCCAGCCAATGACGCCACTCCTCCAGAGCCAGCTTCACTGCTAGTAGTTCTCGGTCCCCCACACTGTAGTTGAGTTCAGGAGGGCTGAGTCTCCTAGAAAAAAAGCACAAGGCAGTAGCTTGTGTGCAGAGCCCGAATGCTGGGAAAGAACCGACCTTAATCCAGTGGCCGATGCATCCACTTCCATGACAAACTGTTTCTCAGGATCCAGGTGAATGAGGACTGGTGGGGAGGTAAACAGTTGTTTAAGTTCCTTAAAGGCCACTGCTGCTTCCAGTGGCCATGAGAAGGGCTGCTTAATAGAAGTGAGGCGAGTTAGTGGCTGGGCAACAATGCTCTTAGTTCTTAATGAACTTATGATAGAAGTTCGCAAAACCCAGGAAACGCTGGAGTTGCTTATGTGTACTGGGTTCTGGCCACTCCACCACTGCTTTGGTCTTGGCAGGATCGGCTCTGATCTGTCCATCCTCAATGACAAACCCCAGGAAGTTAACTGTGGAAAGATGAAAACTGCATTTTTTTTTAGCTTTAACAAACAGTTTGTTCTCCAGCAGCCTCTGGAGAACATGACCAGCATGCTCCTCCTTGGTCTGTGAGAAGATAAGCATGTCATCCAAATAAACAAACACAAAATGATTTAAGAAATCCCTCAGAACGTCATTAATGAAGGCCTGGAAGACAGCCTGGGCAATAGTTAGGCCAAAAGGCATCACCAAGTATTCAAAATGGCCTATAGATGTCTTAAAAGCTGTCTTCCATTCATCTCCCTCACGTATCCTGACTATCTAGTCAGGATACGTGAGGCCTATCATCTGATAGGCATTTCGTAAATCCAATTTGGAAAAGATGGTTGCCTCCTGCAGCAGTTCAAAAGCCGTGGACATCAGAGGTAATGGGTATTTATTCCTAATGGTGATCTTATTTAACTCCTGATAGTCGATGCATGGGCGTAATGTACCATCTTTCTTTCCTACAAAAAAGAAACTGGCACTCAGTGGGGATGAGAAGTGGCGGATGACACCAGCTGCCACAGAGTCATTGATGTAGGTCTCCATGGCTTCATGTTCCTGCTTGGACAGGCTGAGCAAGCGACTGTTGGGCAGCGGAGAATCTGGCAGAAGCTCTATCGCACAGTCGTACGGTCGGTGAGGGGGGTGCGAGAGGGCTCGGGACTTACTGAAAACGGCAGCTAGGTTATGGTACTCAGGAGGAACCAATGACAGATCAGGGGGATCCGGACTGTCACAAAAACTCCCACAATTGGGCTTGGCAGCACGAAGACAGTTATTAGAACAGGATAGACTCCAGCTAACTATCCTTCCTGTGATCCAATCAATATGGGGATTATGAAGTCTCAGCCACGGATGACCCAGCGCCATGGGAAAACTGGAGGAAGGGATTACTTTAAATCGGAGAATCTCCCTGTGGTTCCCTGATGTTATTAACAGGGGGGATGTCTGACATGTGACAAAACAAGAGAGCACCATTAAGACCATTAGCAGATAATGGTGAGCGGAGGGATTCAATGGGAATCTTAAGTTCTTTAATTAAGTCTTCATCAATAAAGTTATCCTCAGCCCCAGAATCAATTAAGGCAGTTAAAGAGTGGGAAGTTGACTGGTGGCAAAGCTTAACATCAATTAGCAGGCGACTGGTAGAGAGTTGGGGATTGCCCGTGCTGCTCACTAGAGTCCCCACCTCTAATGAGCCTTGTCTTTTGGCCACACGGGGCAGCTGGAAATTCTGTGCCCAGGCTTACCACAATAGAGGAGGTCACCAGTTTGAAAACGCCTCTGTCTTTCTGTGGCAGTCAGGTGTGTTCTACCCATTTGCATGGGTTCGTCATCAGGGGGCACTGGAGCCTGTGACTGGGTTGGCGGAAAGACGGGGGTGGCGCTGCGGCGTTCCACAGCAGGCGGAAACAGCCGAGGAAGCGCTGAGGAAGACTGCCGGGCCACTCCCGGGGTCGCTCACAAAGCCTGTTGTCAAGACGGATAGACATTGTGATTAGTGAGTTCAAGTCCTTGGCATCATCATTGACAGACATACAATCTTTTAAGGCCTCATTTAAGGCTTGATAATACACTCCTTTGAGAGCCTCATCGTTCCATTTTGTGTCAGCAGCCACTGTGCAAAACTCCACTGAGAACTCGGCTGGACTACAGGAGCCTTGGCAAAGTTTAAACAGGCGTTTGGAGGCATCCCCAACATGATCCGGGTGATCAAACACTGTGCTTAATTCTCCAGAGAACTGTTTAAAGGTAAGGGAGGTTAACGGTGTAGTTGAGTCAAATGCCAGCGCCCAGACTAAAGCCTGATCCCTCAGTAGTCCCATGACATAATATATCTTGGATAAATCAGAGGCAAAAGCCATAGGTTTCTGATTAAATACCATCCGACATTGTAACAGAAAACCCCGGCATTTTGACAGTTCACCTGTGAAAGAAGGGGGATCAGGAACATACGGACCTCGAGAATTTACCGGAGCGGGGAGAGCAGGTGGTTCGGCCGATGAGGAGACGGGTGAAGGAGCAGCTGCAGCAGCTGGAGCGTCTGACGGTCCTGGACTGGGGGAAAGCATTGAGGTTAGTTTCTCTACCTGTGAGGACAACTGGGCGATTTCCTGATGGAGAGTTCGGCTGGCCGCTTCTAGTCCAGAGAGTCGGTGTACGCTTTGCCCTAGCAAAACTCCTTGTCGGCTTATGATGTCCCTCAGGGCTGCAGCGGGTTCCTGTTCAGTCGGGTCCATGTTGTTTGGTCAGATTGTTCTGACACAGTCAGGCACTGATATGCCAACTGACGCAGGGATATCAGTTGGATGTCCCTGCGTCCATCCAACTGATGGATGCAGGGACTGAACAGTGAATACAAAACAGGTGTTTATTAGAAAATAAACTTATTCTTAGTCAGACAGGCCAGGGTCAGAACCAGAGAATCCAAGTCGGGGTCAGGCAGTTCCTGATCTCAGGGTCAGACAGGGGCTCAGAGCCAGTGGGTCCAAATCCAGTGTAGAGGGTCAGGATCGGGGACAGGAGAGGCAACACTGAGGGTTTCACAACAATCTGACGCCGTGCAGGGGGAAGATCCATCCTTAAATGGCAGCAGCTGGAGATCAGGGTGACGATGATCAGGTGCGAGTGGTCACAGCTCAGCAGCAGCTGTGACCACCACGAGAATCAACTCATTTAAAGTTAAAACTCAGTTTCACACAAACACAAAGACCCTAGCATAAATGTTAGGCTGTTGAACTGGATCGTTCAAGGTTCTCTATCAAGCTAATTTTCTATTAGCAGCTCCATAAATCTTTTTGATAAACATTACCTTAAGAGACATGAAAACAAACCTTTATCTTTATCTTTCTTTTCTCTCTCCCTGACAGATAAGTCTTTTTTGCAACATTGTTTTGTTAACCTAACCATGCTTTGGAGGTTTGGATGCACACTGCACATTGAGGCTGATTATACCAGTGAAGCGAGACCTACCGCGGCCACCAGGGGGCCCCCCCAAGAGCAATTTATTTTTTCTTTTTGTCCATAAAAATAATGATTTTTACATACATTATCAAATATATATTAGTGTAAAAACAAATCCCAACTTTATAATGAAATTATATGTTTTTGCCATAATGACAAAAATCATTACTAAAAAAGAAAAAAAGAGTTCCACTGAAGGGGGGAGGGGGGGGGCCCTAGTGGCCCTGAGGGCCTAAGCAACTGCTTAGTTTGCTTATGCCTGGCACCAGTCCTGCCCCAAAGTTTAAACTCTTATTCATAAAAGTGCATGTGAGATCTCTTGTCAGAACAAAATGCTGAATATATATCAAAACAATAAGCTGTTTGTCCCCTTACAGTTTTTTTCTGGATTTACTTTTATGATTTTATGTATTAAAGGTGATCTATTATACTTCCTTGAACAGGCTAGGATAAATATGTGCTCTTGTCCTAAAACAGCTGCTGCTGGCCATGGCCACCAACTCAGTGCTTACACTGGCTGCAAACTATTGCACAACTTTACAACCATGCATGTTCGTGTCATGAGTTGGAATGATGAGGTGGTGAGGATGATGCTGTGGATCCAGATTGTGGTAAAAAAAAATTATAATTTTAATGGTGATTACGAAGGGAGTACAGAAATCCAGGCAACACAGGTGAACATTGAGGTAAGGGGTACTCAGACACTGGTAGCTCTGCCAACATACAAGACTGGACCACGACAAAACCACAACATAAGACTAGGACCCAACAGAGAAACACAGACATAGGTGAGATTAAATACACAGAGGGTAATCAGGGGAAACAAGAGACACTTGGAGACAATCAAGGGGAAGAAGCGACACAGAGACTCAATTAACAAGAAACATACACACACACACAAAAAAAAACAAATCTTCACAGTTTGAAGAGCAGATGTGGAGCTTCCTACTCTACTTCTGATAAGTCTCTGGACTTATCATCCAAAAACCAAGTGATTTTTCAGTGGTAAGTCAACAAAACACTTGTCTTTTCCAGCACCCACTGTACAACGCAAACAGTGGTAAAGCCAACTGACCAAACATGGTGGAGCTCCACTTGGGTTGCTAAGTGACATGCTTGGCTTGGCTGGGGTTGATAGATAGCAGCACAATGTGGCTTGACACTCAAAGAGTTTTAGAAACTGCTCATTCTAGACACCAAAAAACATGGTTCAAGTTGATTAAGACCAATTGTTTTTAAAACTGGTTTCAATTTTAACAGCCGCTCCAAGGTTCTTCTTGTAATTGATGAAATTGTGGATTCTGCACTCGAACAAAATATCCCAAAGAACAACTTCTAGCCAACACGTCTAATTTTAAAGATAATAAAAAAATATGACATATTCTTTCTCTCGTTATTGTGGCATTCAGCAAATATAAATAATTTTGCTGATTCTACCTGACTTGGAACAAGGGAAGTTAGGTCTGATTTAACTTCAGACAGAGAAAGAAAAGATGTATGTGACTTTTTATTTGGTGTATGTAAAATTCTGCTTTCAACTGTCTCAGAAACACTCAGAAAAGTACTGAGAATATCAATGTGTCTAGGGTGAAATGTGTTTGTGACAGCAGCTGTTGTTAAATTTGATTTATTTGTTTGTTATGTTCTGAGTTCAGCTGCTGTGGGAAAATGTAGCTCACTTTGGTGTTGAAAGTGATGGAATAATAAAACAGAAGGTGATGAAAAGGTTCACTCAAATTCTGTCTGCTTTTCTCCATAATCATTCAGTTAAATGGACGTTCATTTTAGCGTCTATGCTGTAGGAGCTCATTATATCATCTAATAGTTCGCTCAGAGTCACCACATTAATGCATGAATTCATCTGCAGTTCTAGTTCCCCGTTTTAAACAACACATCCCCGCCTGTTATGACTGCCAGCAACTGTAAACACGTCTGTTTGTTACATAACACAATAATCAGCCTCAATCAAGTTCAATGAAACTATTTTTCAGGACGACAACATTAGATTAAAGGTTCAGTTTCCAGTTACTAAGCCTTATTCAATGTAATGTTTATTTTCATCATAAAATCCCTTTATTCCCCCTCTTCTGGTGGCTGCTTCACCTTTCCCTCCCCCAGGTGCCACGAGCATTACATGTCTTTATGTGAATAAAAGCTCACACCTTGCTCCGACGTGATCACACCCACAGCCGATGAACAATTCGGTTCCTAAGCAACTGATCCTCTCTTTGTGGGATTTGCATGTTCTCTGTGTGTCTGCGTGGGATTTCTCCAGGCATTTTCCTCCTACAATCCACAGATAGCTGAGAACAATTTAACTTACTCCTACATGCGAGGCGGTCTAATGGAAGGGGTGTTTGAGCTTTTTTTTTCTGTGTGGGCGTGAATGCGCGGAAAAGCCTCAGAGTCCCTTGTGAAAAATATAAGAATCAGAGTCTTGTAGCAGCTTCTTGACAATAGGTTGTTTAGATTCTCTGGAGGCTATGTCAGAGAGCGCAGGTTTTCAATTCAATAGGTCCCAATTTTGTTAGTGGACGTGGGAGGTTGCACTTCTCACTCTACAGCAGTGTTCTTTAACATTACATTTTCAAATTTTTCCTGGCAATCTTGTTCCACTCATGATTTTCATGCTCCACACAAGAGTATTTTCTGTGTAAAATATTCCAGTTATTTAGTCAGATTCAGAACCAGTAATATGCGTTTCAGCACTGTCCCATTCAGTCTTAATGCAACACTCTTTCAATTTCTCCTTTAAAGCTACCTTTACAAAAATATGTTTTTCCATATTTATTAAAACTGTCACCATGTTGTGTCAGTAGCTGCATTTCCATTAACCATAAAATTGTGCAACATGAAATTACAGAAATAAATACATTTTGAAAAAACTCATGTTTTTTGATAAAAAGTTGTTGCACTATGATGAGGTGGTTTTTCAACACCATCAAGATATGTGTAATTCTATTGGGTCAGTGTCGCCACCCAACTCTGAAAATTACTGCAAAGTCAGAGATGATGCTATGGCTGCGCTTCCTTAAACAGATAACATTAAACCAGCTAGTACTGAATCTTCAACTGCTGACTTTATTATATTACATAGGAGTGAATTTTAATGATATTGTTTAGATCAGTGGTCCCTAAACTTTTTCTCCTGGGCCCCCCCCCCAGTGGTTTCCAAACATTTTGTCCCCCTCTCCCCCCCTATGAATTACAAATAGCTGTCTGGTTGAACGACGTGTGTGAGCAGGGGGGCGGGGGGATTCTTAGAGACTCCCCGTCTCTAAGAAAGGGGAGTGGGGGGGGGGGCAAATCGACTTTTTTGGGGGCAAAATGAATGTAGGTAGCTGGACATAGACAACATCGGTAGCCTACAGGCTACTTGTTAAGCTTAAGGTGATGTGTTGATATTAGCTAGTCATCCTTAAGCTAACTTTACCAGCATCCAACAGCTTTACTCAACTCAGTCAGTTAATTTGGGGAAAAACTGAAAAGTTTTTTGCATTTTGCTGGTTTTCTGCCATGATTCTAACACACCTGCGTAACTCTGTACAGCAGCAGCAGGTCTCCTTCACTGCTGCACAGGTCTAAACCCAGTGCGAGCGTCATAGCCACAGACATAAGAATAGACCCTCATGGACCGCTCTCGCCTATTGTCGCTGACGAGATTTAGGGCGGCCATCTTGTAGTGGTACTCCACTCCACTCAGCTTTATGTGTTTAGCAGCTCAAT
>NW_015115656.1:59531-62219 GCF_001443285.1 Poecilia latipinna
TGTAATTAAAGGTCACTGATGTTGTGTTGGAGGTAGATGGTAGGTGAAGGTCAGGGGAAAAGAGGAACTGATAGGAGAGCAGAGGTGGCCAAGGCAGACATGTCACCAAGACGGTGATGGATATGAGATCATCGGTCCAAGCAGTCAGTACAGAAGAAACAGGAAGTGGGATTTTTGAGATGCATGAAGGAAACAGGTGCAGAGGGCAAACGGAGAACTTCAGAAAGTACAGTTCCAAGGAAAAGGCAAGTTCGTCTGAAGGTTGAGGCCAACCAAAAGGCAGTTGACGTCAAGGAAAAACATACGTGAGGAAAGTTGTGTGGGCTGCTGACACGTACACGACAAAAAAGCAGAAATGAAAGAATTGAGCAGCTGCTGATAAGAAATAAAAAGACAGCAGACAGAAGGATCGGGGTTCTTTGTTCCGCAGCGTTCGAGTCAAGTACGCATGCAGATGCAGAATCAACGGAGGGCTGCATGATGATACCCCGGGACAACTGCTCGCTGCACAAGAAAGGAACAAGATCCGTTTACCCACAACCCGGGATTCTGATTTGACAGCGGCCCCACACTCAACCCAAAAGATTCCAACGATGCTGCAGTAGACATGGGGAAAAGACAAAGATCGTATATGGATAAAGAACTGAGTTCGTTGAGGATTCTTACCAGTTCACCTTTGGATTTATTCTAAAAGGATTCTACCAAGACAAAGACAGGACTCCATCCATGGACATTGAGGTTCTCTGCTGCCAAAGATCAACTCTGCACCTGGGTTTGAGTAAAACTGCCTCCAAAGTCTCTGCTTAGATTATGACACAGCGTAGGATTTAGAGTTAGGTGTAATTTCTAAATTTCTTAAATATATTGATTTCGTAATCTTTTATTGAAATGCTGTATGTCTTTTCTCCCCTGCTAAAGCTTGCTAATAAAAATACTAAAGTCTAATTGATGCTGTGGACAGTTAAATTAATTGAGTCAACAAAAAATGAATTCTTCTGATTAATGTAAAATCGGTGTTAATGGTCCTAGTGAATTAGGGTGGCTTCGTACGTTCTTTAGTTCAGATAAATAATGACCCTGAGACTTATTCCCAGTCGTTAAATGATCTAAGCTGTAACAAGTGCACGTTAATAATAGGGGAAGAGCTACCGTGAACAGATGTGGTTTATGGGCTCGGGAACCGGCGGGGCTACTCCGATGTCTGATACATGAACTGAAGCGGGTCATAACGTCTGGATGAAGGTGGTTAGAGCTTAGACGAATCTTTCTCGCGCCCAGCTTAAACAAAAGTTCTCTACATTCTTATTTGAGGTAATACCCAAGAATTAGAGGCTTTTCGGACCGTTAGATGGATAGCTGGTCAGTAGTCAGTCCACTGCAGGTTGGAAGGAGTTGGGGGCGTGGCTGAGTACTGTGGATTAACATTAGGCATCTTCTGCTGTTTTTGTTGAGCAAAAAAGGAGGGACGACCCTTCCAAGATGGCCGCCGTATTTCCTGCGCCGAAGCAGCCAATGCGGGGTCTACTCTTCAATTATGTCTATGGTCGTAGTGTTTATGTTGCGTTTAAAAGCAGCTCACAAAAACAGGTTACCACATGTTGAGAACGGATTAAACAGTTTTAACTGCTGATAAAAGTGACAGAGGACACAGATATGGGAAGTGTGGAAGCCTCTACTGTATCAAATTGACAGAGGAATAACAGAGAGTTGGTCATTCTAAGGTAAAAACCCAGCGCATACAGCGTTCATGTTTTCTTTTGTTGTTGTTTTGTTTTTTTATCCAGACGGCTTCCCGCGCCCCCCTGCAATGGCACGGAGCCCCCCTTAGGGGGCGCACCCCACAGATTGGGAACCTCTGGTTTAGATTATGTTATCATGAGCTGGTTCTACATAACTGCATATATGTGTTCTAACTACTGACTTTAAGATGATATGCGTTGTGAATTGCCACTATAAAAAGTTACCAACTTCAATTCAAACTAAATTATTGATTGGCTTTTCAGTCATGGCTGGTTAGTGGGAGTCATTATTCCTTGATGGGTGACATTCTCCATGTCAGAATTAAAAAGCCACTTTGTACAAACAAAAAACATCTAACTGCACTAATTATCTACCTCTCTGGGCAGATACACGAATATTCAAAGCATTTTTTTTTTTACAGTGAATGAATATATTTTTATGGACTAATGATTCTCAAATGAAAGGATGTGTTCAAGATCATTTATAATTTTATGATCCCTACAATTCAGGTAAAAACTGCTGATTTGTCTCCATGAATTGTTGCTGAAAATAAAATTTTCATAATAGTCTGCAGTAGAACTTACAAAATTGATGCATTCATCAATAATTTCACATACATTTTGCAGCATATTTTTGATACAGTTTGCAAAGTTAAAAAATGTGTATTATTTGGATACGAGTCTTATGGAGGTGAAGGTATAAAACAGCCTCTCTGATTTCTTCCCCCTTATAATAGACTGTACCAAAGCACATGTAAAATCACCTCTCCCTTTCTAATTGCCCCTAACTCCACCTGACACCTAGGAATCATAATTTCAGGTTTTAGCATAATATAATATTTTGTAAAGCTACTTTGAGACAGTTACTTCTTTGCCAATGTCTTTTATGTGAGCCCTTTTAACACGTTTGGTTTCATAAAGTACTTTTTAAAAATCAAAACCCTTAGAT
>NW_015115657.1:0-43089 GCF_001443285.1 Poecilia latipinna
TCTAGCCCCGCCTCCCACTCCTTACATCTCACACATGCGCAGTATGCTACTTACAACTTAACAATTGTGTGGATGAAAATATCTGGCTTCAACTGTAAAAAACATTTTTCCAAATTTAGGCTTTTAATCAAATGTTGGATGGCATTTTATTACAAAACTGTGAAGTTAAAATATCAAGCACTTTTCAGACCTAGAAAACACTAAATATAAACTGAGGCATCGTCAGGGACTTCTCCGTCTCCATGGTAACGTCGTACCTGTACAGTGCGCAGGTAGTGGATGTGGTCCCTGATGGCGCTGTGCAGGTATTCTGGGACGGAGAGGACGCTCTGCTGGTGGTCCATCAGGAACGAGACGAGGCGGGTCGCCAGCAGCTCGTCCAGGTCGCAGTCCTCCGCGCTGCTCAGGACGCAGCCGGAAAACGTGTGGACCATCTGGAAACGCAAAGTAAAACTTCACCAACTAGTTTGATCTCGTTTATACATCAAGTGTCTCAGTTCACTTCAAATAAGTCCAAATTATTTCATAAGTAGTTTTTCCAACAAGATATAGCAGCTTCTTCTAAGGCAATAATTCCTGTTCCACTGGGAGATTATTTCACTTATTTCTGCGCTGTTACCTAGCAACCCCAGGCCGTTACCTAGCAACCCCAGGCTGTTACCTAGCAACCTAGTTCTAGTTCCACTGGCAGATTAGTTCACTTCTAACACAGGAAACAGCGTAAACTTATTCTGCAAACTAGTTCATTTAACTTTCTCCACATTAATTCTTTTTCACAAAAGCCAAGTGAACATAAAAACTTTTTTTTTTTGTGAAATTGTGAAAATAAAACAATCATAATCTTTATTCAGTTATCAAACATGCGCTGCTTCTTGTTGCTCCGTGACATAAAACCTCAACAAAAGAATTGAACGTTTGCGGCGTTTGGAAACGCGTCGTCCGTTCGCCGCTCACCAGCGTCCGGGTGCCGATGGCCGGGTGGAGGCGCGGCATGTCCACGTTCTGGCTGATGCGGGACGCCATCCTCATGAGGAGCTGCAGCTTCCTGCGGGACGCCGGTGGGAGGAGCAGCGTGCAGAGCTGCAGCGCCTCGATAGCGACGCGCTCGCACTGCGGCTGGAGAACGCCTGCAAGAAGAAAATCACAATCAGAGACGACATGGAGGCAAAACTGGGCTAAAATATGAATCACATCTATTCACTGCATTTATATTAGACAAATGAATAGATGGGTGGTATTAATAAACTACAACTATGATGCAGTGAGCAGGATAAGATTCAAGAAGCAAAAATGGCAAAGAATGGATTTTATCCAGGCCCAAAATAAGAAAAACACTTTGAGTTTTTACCATTTTATTATGGAAATAATCTCCCGATGGAACTAGAACCTTTTTAAATAAATATTTAAAAAATGTTGACTTTAAACAAGCTCATATATTGATGAAAAGCCATTTGTATGGATCAACATTAGATTTTTTATTTTGCTCTTTAGTTTGTCATTTTGTATTTCCTTTAGTTTATGTAAAGCACTTTGAGTTGTTGCTGAAAATGTGCAACATAAATAAAATGATCTTACCTTGTAAGTTAGAAAGCTTGAAATGAGACAAAACTAAGAAAAAGAAACTAAACAAAAAACACCTGGTAAGGTTTGGTGTTTTTATAGCAGAGTTGCTTTTGAACCAAAATAACTGGAACGTTGACCAACATGTTTGATGGTCACATATATAATTGGTAACTGAATCATGTTTTTAGGATGTAAAAAGGTCAAACTGCCTTGTTGCTGACATTTTCTGCACAAATAAAGTTGACAAGACTGTTAGGTGAAGTTAAGAGGCACTAGCCGTTCAAAACATGCAGATAAAACAGAAGCAGCACAAAACGATCCACACTGCATTTAGACAGACACGTTAGCGGCTGCTTTTGAATTCATTTAAGGAAAAAGTTGTTTGGAAGACATTAGTAGAGGTTGGATCTGGCGTCGACACACACATGCAGGCGGGAGGCGGTCTTACTGTGCTCAGGTTTGGGTTGGGGGAGCTGGAAGTGTCTGGCAGCCACGCAGACGGGCAGATTGAGCTGCGACGCAGACCGATGCGGCGGCGGCGGCTTGGACACGTCCAGCGAGCTGAGGCAGCGGCGGGCAGCGGGCGCCGGGAGCGCCCAAAGGTTAGAGGTACTGGAGGCGGGGCCGTGAGCTAGGGGCGGGCGATAACTTTTATCACGATGCTACTGAGATAACGGCAGGAATGATTTATTAAATCTGTTTTAGGTAACTGATTCGTGTGATTCTGTGTCACTAATCAGTAACTGCATTTCATCATATTTTCAAATGTATTGATTTTTATTAATGCTCTCAATGAAAAATCAATGGAGGGAAAATGATAAAACTAACAACACAGAAAGTTCCAGTTAATCGTCATTAACTGGAAATTATCATGACTAGACCTCTCGTAATAAACAATAAGCCAATTAAAGACACGATAAATTAAAACGAGATCAATAATTTCCATTAGCATGATTTATTGTTTCTCTCTTTCATTCTACAAAAATTGCATGATAAAAGTTTTCAGTTTGGTGTTTTGGTCTCACTAGTCCCTTTTTTAAAAAGAACAGTTTTGTTTAGAGAGACTTCATAATTGATTTTATTTGTTGTTTTGATTATTTTGAATATTTAAAGAGTCTCTGTTTCAGCATTAAATATTCATTAGGATTCAACATTGATTGATTTCTGAGAACGTATTTATGCTGTTATGTTACTTAAACATGTTCTCAAAACAACAATATTATTGTTTATTACAATAACATTTAGCAGAATTTATCATCCAGGAAAATTATTTATTGTGACAGGCCTCGTCATGACAATAATAAATTTTAAAAATGTGTATTTTGATTAGTTTTATCAGGATGGTTGACGAACAATGCGATAAATGCCCAGCCCTACCTTGAGCTTTGGCTGGGAGAGAGAGAAGCTGTTGGGAGGAAGACGGAGGATACTGGTTCACGTTGAGGCAGCTGGACCACTTCGTCCCTCTATGTTCTTCTTCTTTGGTTTTCATGACGATGTCCAGGCAGCTGCTGTGAGGCCGCGCCGACGCCTGACCGTCTAACTGTCTAACTCTGGAACCCGCAGAGCTCCTTGTTACAACTCCTGCTGCATTTTCACGAACGAAACTGTCCGCTTTGGTCGTAAACGTTGTGTTCAAGTGCCCGTCCTGAGGTGGGAAAACGGGATTTTCGTTGCTGCATGGAAACGGCTGCAGGCCGCGCAGAGGAGAACAATCCAGGATGGTTTCCAGGGAGCAGCTTCTTGTGCGAAGCTTAACCGTTTTCAGATTCGTGCCGCTGGCACCACCGGCACCCGATTCCTTGCGTGACTGGAGCGTCCCGCTGAGGACGGCCCTCATGGGCGACTCGGCCTCATCGCACGAGCCCTGCCTGAGCAGCGACAGGAGGAGGCACTCCGTGGAGCGAAACGACGACTTGGCCGGCACAACCGACGGCAGCTCCGAACTCTTTCGCTTCCCACGCTGGAGCGTAGGGGGCGCTGCGACATATCCACACAACACTGAAAGCAGATGCAAACAGGGGCGCAGGCAGAGAGGCAAGCAGCACAGGAACGGGGTGAAAGGTCAGAGGTCAGCACAAGCGGAGAGTGAAAGGGAAGTGAAAGGATGCAGTTAATTCACACTTTTACACCAGTAGCTGCATTTCCATTATAAATTTATGCAAATCTTTGTTGATATTCCATTACTGTAAAAAAAATCTATTTTGAGATTACAGTGTTTCCATTAAATCAAAGTTACTTAAAATCACACGTAAGTCTGTCGCTATAAGCAATAAATCAATTAATCACACAATAAATTAAAGAGGACTGAATCATTTCCACTCGCAAGGTTTATTATTTAAGTAAATAATTCTTTAATATTGATAAAAATCTACTGATGGCAGATTATTTCACTTAGAACCTGGGGAAAATATCTTGTTATAAGTGAGTGTATCTACAGTACTTTCCCCGGACATCTGCACTAGAAACTAGACCAAACGTACTTGGAAAGATATTGTTTTTTGCAGTGTATGAATTCAACACATTGGAATAACACTCAACTTTTTATAAACTGTGGATGCAGTGAGCTGCAGATTGTCCACAAAAAGAAAAAAAATCATCATCATGTTCATACTTCTTCCTGTCATCTAATTTGGAGTTTCTGGCAGAAGTGACATCTGTGACTAGTCAGACCAAAAAAAAAAAAAACCTGCATCCTAGCGCTACAACTTTTTACATCAAAAAACATCAACTGCGTGTTTATATTAAGTAATTTAATTTTCGTGATTTCAATTGGTGCAATTCTCTGGTTAATGGAAACGCAGCTACAGGCAACAACACAGAAAAAACAACAACAACCAAGACCTGTGTTAGCAGTCAGAGACACTGTTAGAGTCACATCAACAGGACTGGTCGGTGGGATTCCCCAGCAGCTGAGCGGGTCAGGATGAAAAACGTTGCCTACCCAGAACGTTGATGAACAGTTCGTACAGTTCGTATGTGAGCAGCGGCTGAGGGAGGCTGTAGAAGTAATCAGACACCGTTTTGAAGACGTCTCTTTCGAAGCCGGGGTAGGACGGCTGGTCGCTGTCGTACTTCGGCCCTGCGGATGAACAGAACATCGTCACCGGCTGGTTTAGGTTTGTTGCACCTGCACTGTAAAGATTAGAAATTACTATCTTTGTTTGGAAATATGTCCCGGAAAAATACAACAACGTGAACACCTTGCGTGTTATTGTTTACGTCCGGAAACTTTGCACATGCGCACCACGCTGGAGGGCTTGCGCTAGCCATAGCCGTGCTGTCGCGGTAGAACAATTCCTTCAACTAAATAAAACCTGGATTTGTAGTTGTTAATTTAAGGCTATGCTCCACAGCAAAAGGAACAAATAAAGCATAAAAACCATTGAAGAGCAACTCAAAACCACTCATTCTTCTTTTTTCTCGCCCTCTGTGTCGGCTACGCGACATCAACATGTTACTGTTGTCAAAATTAAGCTAGCATAACTGACCTACTTCCCCCTCCCTCGTTATTTTTTCACTTTATTAAAACTGTTTCCTGACCGTGTTATCTAGTTGTTGTAGTGTTGACCATGATTAGCAAAGCACTGCCTCCTTTTAATACATTTAATACTTAGCGTGTTACGTTCAAACTTGTCAGCTAAAACCAATGCCAATCATCGTTAGCGAGCAGCTTTTCGCCCTCTGTACCCATAATGCATTGCTGTACTTCTACAGTAAACAGTTTCCTAAACCCACGTTGCCTGAAAACTGGGATTATTATGATGCAGTGTGAAGTGTTTTCTGAGTAATAATCTGTTGTGCTTACAGTTCGCCAGGCTCTTCATGGCAGACAAAACCCAATGAGGAAGATCATCTGGAAAGAAAAACAGGTTAGACTGACCAAGAATTCATTACTGCTCTGTTTCCTTAATAAGAGAATTTTTATTATTTTTTTCAGCAGTTTTTGAACCAGGTAAAACTGAAACTACAACTTGAGAAGCTCAGAGTAGAACATATTTACAGACAAAAGTTTTTTTAATCATAAATGCAACATTTATGACAGAAATAAACTGTATTATATTTATAATGCCGTTTTGGTTTAATTACTGCTCTGAGTGGACTGTTCTCTCAGCAAAGGTCTTTTTTTAATCTGTATACTCCGGACAATGATTAATTGTTTACTAAATTAGTTGATGATTATTTAATAATTTGTTAATTGTTTCTGTTTCTTTGAGTCTAGATGTGTGAATAATTAACAGGGTGCGGTCCATCACTCACTGCTCTTGTCCTCCAGCGTGACGACTCCGTGTTTGTTGACGTTGGTCATGTTGTGGATGATGTTCTGAGGGTTTACGTGCCGCTGGTCCAAAACCTCATCCAGAGAGGAGACGCCCAAAATCCTCTGTAGGCTGGAGAAACACAACAAACGTTTCCATCTCATGATAATTTGGATTTCTGCGCTCTGATGCAACATTACGTTTGTGAGTCTGGCTGTTCAGTGTTTGTGTTTTTACTGAGTCAGGGTGACGTCTCTCCAGATTTCCTGCTCATCCTCCAGCGTCAGCTTTCGTCTCTGGTGCTGCTGCTCTTCTGCCGACGGATTTGATTCGTCTCGCGGCGTTTGGAGCGCAGGATCTACATTCTCCTAAAAACAAGTTGGAACAAAGTACTTATATCTCTGTAGTTATGCTGCTCGGGCTGTCTGACTGTTTTCTACCAAAACTAGAGGACAAAAAGCTTCATTCTGGTGCTTTTGTTAGTTTGAAGGACAAGTTTTGTTTACAGAGACTTTATAATTCATTTTATTTGTTGTTTTGTTTATTTATGTTAGATATTTCAAAAGGTTATTGCGATAAACAATATTACCATTAATCGCAATAACTTCTGGGGCAATTTATTCCATTGACCATATAATTGCGGAAATTTAAAATACAAAAATAAATTAACTTAACTTAGAAAAAACAAAAGACACCTTCTTTGAAAGAAAGTTTTAGCATTAGGACAAATGTAAATACAGCAGCTTATTTGATCTTAGTCTGTGGGAAGATCTGAAAATACATGTGAAGGCGAGCGAGGCGGACTACCAAATGGACCGGTTCTGTCAGGAAGAACGGGTCAGAACTTCAGCAAACTATTGTGAGATGTTTGTGGAACCAAACCCAAAAGGTCCGACCTGGAGTTATTCATTTTAAAACACAGTTATCCCTGATACTGACCGAAAGTATGTCAACTTTTAAATAAAAAAAAAATTCTTGCCAAAGTTTTTGGCATTTAACAAACAGAATTAATTTTAGTGATTCTAACTGACGTAAAACAAGAAAAGTTTGGTCTGATTTGACTTCAGAGGGTGAGAATAAAAACGTGTGTGTTTTTATTCAGTTTATATAAACATCTGGTTCATCCTAACCATGGAGTCTTTCTCCTGGTTCTTGAGGTTCCTCAGTCTGAAGAAACCTTCCCGGTCCCGGAGCGACGGCCGCTTCTTTATGGACCTGGATCCTGGCGCCGGAGCTGGACATGGGATTGGTTTCAGAGGAGAAGTAGACGGGAATCTGGAAAAATCACACATGAACAACGTAACTTTGATTAAATCCCAGTTTAGGTCACATATGTTTTTAAAGTATGACAATAAAGTCACCTGAAGAGCATGTGGTTGTCCTCCAGGTCCTCCGTTCCCCAGCGGCCCTTCACGTCTTCGATCACGTGGTTCTTCAGAAACTTTTTGAGCAGCTGAACGGTTTGCTGCCTAGTGACTTCGGGGCCGAAGTTGCTGTTGCTCTGAAGCAGCTGGTGCAGCCAGTCCACGGCGGCAGCAGCCGTGAAGCAGGAAGCATGGTGCCTGAAGTTCTGCCGGTGCTTCCTGACGGGCATGCCGGCCCGAAACAAGCGCGTCACCTCATTCCACTGGAAGAAAAACACAGGCAGATAAATGCACCGATTGCAGTTTTCTGGCCGATCGCCAATTACCAATCTTTAAAAAGACAGAAACCAGAATAGCAACAATTATTTCTACTGATGGAAAAATAGTCAAACACAATAAGTATTATAGTTATTTTGATCCACAGGCACAATCAAAAATGTTGAATAAACACTGTGCACCTGAGAAATGTGAAGAAAAACAGTAACTATTATTGTCTGTTGGTTATTTCCTGTTTTTTTTATTATTGATTTTTAAAATGTATTTAATAGAACTATGAGTACTGTCCTGTGGATTGCATAGTGAGGTGTTTTTTTTCCTGCTTAGTTGTCTTAGGACACGGAATAAAATTTAGCTATTGTGTAATTCCTGCATATTTACAACGCCATGAATTGTGGTAATGTTGATTAATACGCACTGTCCTAATCAAATACATTAAAATTGAATATAGTTGCACAGTATTACTTTGCTGCTAACGTACCTGAATGTTCCCACTTTGAAACAATAAAAAACCATTTTTTCTTTACTTTAAATGCATTTAAACATTGTATTATGAAACATCCTTGCATGTATTAATCAAGAAAGTTTGAAACTTAAGTAAATTAAAATGTACAAAGTTAACCAAGCATGATAAGCATTTAATAAGCTAACTGCTGAAGTATTTAATAATACTCCGGAATAGCTGCTGAGAAGCGCTGGTTTTAAAGTCACTGAATGTTTTTGAGTAAAAGTAAAAGAAACAAGCGTCGTTTTACAAGCTTCAGTTTTTATTAATATTAGTTTAGAGGTGTACGCAACTGTTACTCCATATTTGAAACGAAAACACCCAAAACTTTTCCGTTAATAAAATAGTTAGCGAGGTCTCATTCTGCTCTATAAACAACAAAAACTCACCAATTTTGTAGCTCGATAGGGTCCAGGAGTGATAATATGAGTGTCCATGTTTAATAATAACAACACGGAGTTGTTTCCACCTTATCCAGAGTAGAGAAACAGCGTAACGTCCATCTTTTGGAGAAATATGTCGATGTTTTGCTACTAGCTAATTAGCTGCAGCACTCATCGCTGGCTGCTCCCCGTCTGTTCAAAATTACGAGCCGTCCGCTTCTGGCAGCTGATTGGACAGCCCTCGAATCACGTGACACGCATTCGCTTCCGGAAGCTGGAAACGGGGCAAAAAGGAGACTATCCATAAAATAATCCGCAAAAACTTCTTCCAATTAGCAGAAGTTTCACAAAACAGGTGATTAATAGACAATTATGCCTGCTTTTCATTGTAACAATAGGCATTTATTGACAATAATTAAATATAATGAGTTGGATTTTATTTTGTAGTACTTTACTTATCTCCACATTTATCTTGTATATAAAAACCTTGTTTAAAGACTGTTTTAAATATGGTGCACTTTAAAATTATAACGTTTGGTGGTATTAATTATTTTATTATCTAGCAAACAGCAGTCACACCAGCTCCAATTACCAACCAAATAACAAATACTAGGTAATATACTACTAAATATTCCCTTCTAACTGCTATGTTATTTTTCTTGATATATATTTATTTTGTTAGTGTTAGTATTTCATATGTTCTAAGCTTTATGTTACTTTATATATCACCAATTCACATGAAAAAAAAATTTGCAAAACAATAATAATTTCAATTCAATCAAACATTCTGCTTTTAAAATACTGACAACCTGCTTTTCTTTTCTTTGGTCTTCATTGTGTTGTTTGCTTGCTGGAGTCCTCCAGCAAATATCCAGTAAAATGAGATGAGTAAATATCATATGCAGAGATATTTACTCATGGGGTCACCTTTGAAAGCATTTAGTTGCAATTAATTGTATTTATTACAATCGTATGTAACTTTTCATATTTTTATTATAGTGGTGTCACAAAATATTGACAAGTTTAAGTCAATATTTTTGCAATAGTTCCTGTCCTTCATAATAATATATTCATTTAGTGTGTGTACACTGTATTCATACTTACTTAGGGAGATTGGCAGAAGCAAATGGTCAAGCAGAAGGCAAAGTTTCATTGTAAATACAATGATTACCTTCCTTCAAACATGTTTTAAATCGTATCTCAGCACAAAAAACGACCAGCGTTTCTTGCCGTGACCCGGATTCGAACCGGGGTTGCTGCGGCCACAACGCAGAGTACTAACCACTATACGATCACGGCGAGCTATTTAGCCAGATGAGTGTGCGCTTGTCCAACGAGAAATACTTCCCTTTATTCAACGGAATAATTTGTAGCAATTTAGATAGAGATAAAGTTGAAGTGACACTTATTTAATTCGATTTTAAACGACTAAATTGGCTTGTGCAATGACAGGTTTCGAATTAGGACAAAGATTGTGAAAAATAGCATGTAACACGTATTTTAAAATTTGGGATTACCAGGTAAGATAGATAGTTTTTTTTTATAAAATCACTGTGCTCGTCAGAAAAATGTATGCATTTAAACCCATGTACTAATTCTTACAACTGCATTTGTCTTGGATAATGTGTATTTAAAACAAACAGTAAATGAGTCGTTTGCGTTGAGTTGAAAAAATAATACAAGTGGCCCCTCATCTTTTACTGTTAATTTCTGAATGTAGGCGTGGACTATGATTGTTTAAACATGTATTCGGACACTGATTGGTTCTCAACAGTGCGTCCTTGTATTCTCTCTCCTCATTGGGCATGGCGCAAAAGCAGCTCGCTTGCCATTGGCTGATTTTCCTTTCGACAGAATTTGAAATAATGCCGTGCTTTAACGTTTGTTAGCTGGCGTGTCTCAGACCCGAACACGTACAAACTGAATTTGCTTTGCACAAAACGTTGATTAGAATTCCGTAACATGTAGTTTGTTTCGAATCGCGTTTTTATTGTCTTAAAAAAATGGCTGAAGCGGTAACTTTAGCACAACGGGGACTTCTGGATATCAGTCCGGGGAAGAAAATGGATGCTAATAAGGAGAACGACGTTCCAGTTTTGAGTCTCATTCAGTTTTCAAAGCCACCTTTTGTGTCTTTCGGCACTGTAAAGTTGGGCACCACGAAATCCGCTGTTTTGCAAATTGAGAACCCGATTGAGGATGTAGAAGCGGAGGTTGCAATCGAAAAGATCCCGTCAAATAAAGGTTTTTCTGTGGACCAGAACATCTTTACGATCCAGGTAACTGTTTTACTTTATCAATATACAAGCCACCAGCTTGGAACATATACTTTTGAACCTAAATTTTTATCGGAAGCACTATTATTTTTGTTGTGGGATTGCAATGCATAACAATTCCTAATTTCTCTCCGTGTTTTGTGTTTGCAGCCTCTGAGCTCATTCAGCTTGAGAATAAGCTGGATCCCAACAGAAGAAGGTGGCATCAGAGAGGTGATCTCGTTCAATGCGAATGGAGTTCTTAAACATCAAGCTGTTCTGCTGGGGAGAGCAGAAACGACAAAAAAGAAAAAGGTATCTGCACACTGAAACTGCCCTGCAGATGTCAGGTGCATCTCTGCTCCTGACCTGACATCTGATGAAAATGATGGCATTAGCCTGTTCATCCCCCATTTATTTAAGCCAGAGACTAACTTCACAACTGTAGAAATAAACACCAAGGTGCTTTAATGTTACGTCTTATCTTAAATACAGAACTTAAAAAAGCTGTTGCTTTAACCACTGCCGTTGTTTCTGAAGCTGCTTTTAAACAGACTTAAACTTGTAATTCTGATATTTTGATTTCTAATATTCTGATATTCTATCCAGTTCAGTTTTTTTTTCTTTGTATAGGCCATTGACAGCACACTCCGGGCTTTCTCCCATTTACTGGGATTCCCTCAGGGAGAATTTCGATTTAGCCAATCAGTGAATGATGACGTCGATTTTCTGTACTCTGTCTGTAGCTTAAGCAATGGCAGCGGAGGAAGTGAGAAACCTTCAGTTTGTGTTGGCCATACTTCCAAATATTGAATTAAGATTAACAACCATTTTGTTCCGTTTGGCACTTAGGGTGAGATTCATAGCATTGAACTCACATTACATACATCACAGACAAACATTAGCGATTTGGTAAAATTTAAAACTCAAGAGTCCACACCACTAGTAAGCAATTGGTTTTTGTAAGTATATTCAAGTGGAGTTACCAAGCAAACGAAGCCTCATTATTAGAAGACAAGCACATTTATAAGTGAACTTGCAGCGTATTCATTTTCCTTATTGTTGAATTAGCTAAAAGAAGCAAAAATTAAGTAAACGAAGATGCAGAAGAATAAAAGTGGAACTGTCTGGAACTTTTCTTCAATGTTAGATAGTGTAACTTAACTCTGTTTTTGTTCTTACAGAAGAGCTTATGGGATTCGATCAAACACAAGAGAGGGATGGAAAAAACACAAACCCCATTGACAAGAACGGCAGGTTCACGGAAGATGGCAGGAAACAAAACCTTCCAGGTGTCGCGGCAGACACAGTATAAGCGGGAAAAGCCGCGCAGCCCGCTTGCTTCGCTCAACAAGGGCAACGGCGTCATGAAGGAAAACCTGCTTCAAGAGTGCTGCTTGGAACCAGTGGGCAAGAACACGTCGAACCCGGGTCGACGATCCGTTGTCTTGTCGGATCAGGGAAACGTTTCTCCAGAAAGGAAGAACTCGCCCGTTGTTCTGCTTGTCCCGACTACAAAGGTCGTCCACTCTGGCCCTGATGGCGTCACAGAACACCCTAAAAACGATGAACTGAATAAATTGTTTGACAGGACTCTCTCTCCGATCGGTACGCCGGAGATGTTCAAGAAACTCATGCCTCGAATTGAGTCCGGCAGCCCGCTTCCTGCCCCTGACGGCGACTCAACCGGATCCTCTCTTCCATCTTTGAAGGACGCTCTGGTTCTGATAGACTCCGACCTCGGACATCTTGACACCAGTCCAAGAAATACGAGTTCTAGCTGTGAGTTTTCAGATTCTCTGGAGTCTAAGAGTGGAAATGCGCAGCCTCACGAACCGAGACTCACGTTTTTTGTCAGCAAAAAGATTGTTTCAAAGGTAGAGAAGGTTGTAGAAAAGGAAAAGGTGAAGTTTTCTTTCACATCTGCCACTGTGACCAAAGGCAAAGCGTCTGTGGATTCGGGCAGTTCTGGAGAGAGGAAAGTCAGGAAGTCCCGCCGACGGCTACTGGAGAAAACACTTGAACTCTCTGATGGTGGCAGCCAGAGCGACTCCGGTCCGGGAACTCCAAGCCTTCCCATCATAGACGCTGAGTCGGGAGCTGAACAGTGTGATGCTGGACATGAATTCCTGGATTTCACCTCCTCCAGCCCCAGTCAAAGGTCTTCCCCTCCAGACACGGTGCTGTCTCGGTTCTCTGCTACCTCTTCGCCGCTTCACGCTCCGCCTGCTGCCAGCTCGTCGGACTTGTCTCCGCCTGGTTCTGCTCAGGAAGACCTATTCCCTGTCCAGTTGGCAGCGAAAAGCAAGAAGAGAAAGAGTGAGGAGTTCTCGAGAGCCGATTCCACCAAGAGCGAGGACTCAGGAAAGCTGCAGCGGGTGAAGAGGAGCCGGGTTGTGGTCGGGAAAACTGAGCCGCCAGCGTTGGTCCAGAGCAGGAGCACAACTCAGCGGGAGAAGGTCACAAGTGAGTATTATGCAAAGTTGACTTTTTTGAGCTTTATATGTTATAATTAGGCCTGTTATGATAACAGATTTAGCTGGATGATAAATTGTCCCAGAACAAAGGTAGTATTGCAGTTTGGAGACCATTTTAAAGTAAAATAATGGAATAATAATGTAGGAACACATTTTCATAGATCAATAGACTTTAAATTCTAATGAACATTTAACTGGAAGACATTTTAAATATCCATCATAAATTAACAAAACAACAAATAAAATGAATTGTGAAGTCTCTGTAAAAAATTATCCTTCAAAAAATCTGGTTGAAACCAAAACATCCAGTTTTTAGTAGAGAGAAAAACGCTGAATTTTGCATATAAAAATTATTAAGCTCATTTCAATTTATGATGTGATTAATTAATGTGTTGCTTATTGCGACAGGCCTAGTTATTTGATTCCCAATCAAAAACAAATCTGGACTCTTGCTTTGACTCTTTCATGCATGTTTGAGAAATCTTTTAATCTCCATGGCAAGCTGTGCAAAACGCCTGGGTGGACCTAGCTCCGCCTTCGAGGCGCAGCTCCTCCTCCACTCAGCTCCTTCAGACTAGCCAGCAGCAATTAGCAAACACCTGGTAGAACTGAATCAGCTGAGCTCATAGGAGCTGATGCTCAGAGCAACGCTGGTAAAAATGTTAAAGGGTTAATAGAGGAGCCATGTTGGGTTGACTTCCTGGAGGCGGAGCTTAATAAAGAGACAGAGGCCCAAGACGTTGAATCAGGAAGTAAAATTTCTTTCAAGCCATTTGATGTATGAAGCATTTTTATAACAAATGAAGGTAACATAGTTGATTGTGCTATAAAATGGCTCGGTGTGCCTGGAAAACACACTACTGCCCCTTTAATCTTTTTTTCTGCTTTTCTAAAAAAAGAAATTATAAATGTCAAAACAATAAAAAAAAAGTCTTTTATTTCAGCCATCCCTTCTGCATGTTGTATGACAGAATATCACAGCCAGACAACAAGAATTTAGTCACAATATTAGCAGAATACAGGCACAGTTTTACTGTAAGAATATCAAGTCATTTTATTAAGAAATAAGCTTGGATATTAATTTTTTTTTGTGCTGCAGTTCTGAAAATTACTACTTCAATCTCCTAATATAATGACTTCATTCTGACTTACTTAATTGTGTGACAGTTTTAATAAAGATGAGTAATTGATCCGTCTTTGTTTCCTGCCCAGACCTGACCCAGTCTGTGAGGACGGCAAAGTCTGCAGCTGCTTCCAAGGCTAAACGTTCGAGCACCAAAGTCCCCAACAGAAGTATAAGCCTGCACATCTTAATGTCATCTGGGTTTGTTTTCTTTTTGCAGTTTACTGAGGTATTTCCCTCGTCTTCTTCTTCTTCTTCTCCTTTAGGTGCTTTGACTCTGAAGGCGTCCGCTTCTCAGTCTGTGAAGATCTCAAAAGTGGTTGCTGTAGCTCAGTCGAAGCTAACTTTCATCAAACCAAAACAGACGGGTATGTACGGAAGAGGATTAGGGCCACAGTTTTTAAAAAAAAAAATAAAATAAATTATTTTTTGTCCCAGAATTATGTCAAATAATGTTGACCTCCTTTAACACTTATTCACAAAAATTAGAATTTTTGTCCCAGAATTTTGACTTTTTCTTTTTTTAGTTTTTTTTTTTTTTAGAATTTTTTCATAGAATTTTGATGGTTTTATTTCACAAAATTTTGCCTTTTTTCACATAGAATTGAATTTTTATTCCTCAGAACTTTAAATGTTGGTTTTCCTTCTGAATTTTGACTTTAATATTTTATTTTTAACTTTTGCTGAGAATCTTTCCTCTTTAGGAATTCTGAGTTTATTTTCATAATCCAGATTTTGATCTCAGATTTCCTCCTGGCAGCAGCTTCACTGACGGAGATGCATGTTATGCAGGAGAAATTACTCTTTGAAAAATATACTGGATTCCAGTGGTTTCTTTTGTTTTTCATGGCGGATTAGTCAAAATTTTAAAGAAAAATGTCAAATTTTCTCTTTGGTGGCTCTAATCTGCCTCAGACATGTAATTGAGTTTTTTCTCCTCATCTTGGAGATTTTATTTAGTTTTCTGTGTCGTTTTTGCCGTTTTCAGCTTTGCCAAGACACCCGATGCCGTTCGCAGCC
Source organism: Poecilia latipinna (assembly GCF_001443285.1). NCBI lineage: Eukaryota > Metazoa > Chordata > Actinopteri > Cyprinodontiformes > Poeciliidae > Poecilia > Poecilia latipinna. The sequence goes on from NW_015115657.1 coordinate 15,226, forward strand.
AAGAACATGTTCTACGACGAGCGCTGGATCGAGAAGCAGGAGAGAGGATTCACCTGGTGGCTCAACCACGTCCTGACCCCCGACGACTTCAAGGTCAACACCGAAGTGGCTAAAGGTAGCCCGGCGCTGTGACACTTGGCTACAGACGAGCTAAGTTTTAGGTTGCAGATGAATAATAACATAGTTTTGATTGTCAGTGAGTGCCGTCTCGCTCGCGCTGGGCGGCGGGGATGACCTCAGCGTTCCCAAAGCGCCCACCAAGGAGGAGATGTCCTTCAGCACCTACACGGCCAAGCGGAAGCTGAACCGCCTGCGCCGCGCCGCCTGCCAGCTGTTCACCTCGGAGGCCATGGTCAAGGCCATCCAGAGGCTGGAGCTGGAGGTGGAGGCCCGGCGGCTGCTGGTCCGCAAAGACCGCCACCTCTGGAAGGACATAGGTACGACGCCATGACGGCCATTTTAAAATGTTCAATCAGTCTGAAGGACGACTGGAAAACGCATCACAATAAGTATTGATTAGTTTTTAAATTTCAGAAATACAAACTGGTGGCACAACATTTCCTGTTTTATCCAGTTTTTACTCCACGTCGTTATGAAATATGGAGGAGAAACTTTAAGCTGCTACTGAACATGTTGTTGCTAGGAAACCAAAGCCGGGGGAACTTGAAGCTGCTTGTTACCCAGCAGGTTGTTGCTAGGCAACCAAACAATGAGTCAGTGAGTTGAAGCCACCAGCCTAGCTTAGCCCGCTGTGAGAAGTTGAGCCTTTCCTCTGCCTACATCCCCCAGAATGCTGTGCGGGTCTAGATTGAAGATCAGTTAATATTCTACATATATAATCTATTTATATTGATTCGTGTTCATCGCAGTAAACATGTTGTTGTTGTCCAGCTCTAACTCTGAGATGGTTTTTGTTGTTTTTAATCAGGTGAACGCAAGAAAGTCCTGAACTGGCTGCTGTCATACAATCCGCTCTGGTTACGCATCGGCCTGGAGGTAACTCGGTTTTATAGTTTGGGATTTTTGTAAATTTATTTATGAAGCATTTAAAAGTAGCTATTAAATGCAGTATTCAAAAATTTTCTTTACAGTTTTATTTCATTGGGACTTTCTGTCAAATTCAGCCTTAATTAGTTTTTAGTGGTTTCTAGTTTTATTAGTTACTATTAGTCAAGTATTCCTTAGTTTCAGTTGAGGTTTTATTAGTTATAGTTAGTTTTAGTTTTTTCATACTTTGACTGTTTTTTATTCTACAGCTAAACATTAACTAAAACAGGGCCGGCACTAACTTTTTTGGGGCCCCGAGCAGATTCTTAATGTGGGGCCCCCAACACCACAGATAAGTATGGAAGAGGATCGGTGCCAATGTTTAGGAAAAAAAATGGACTTCTGTTTTTTTTTTCCCCCACAAATTTTGACTTTCTCTGCAGAATTCCAGCTTTATTATTTTCTATAGATTTTTTCCCTTCAAATTTTAAACTTTTTTCAGAGAATGCATTCTTTTATTTACTTGGCTTCCTTAAAATTCTGACTTTTGATATGAGAATCCAAACCTCAATCTGTTTTCCCCCTCATAATTTTGACTTTAATCCTATAATTTTTCATCTTAGTCTTAGAATTTTTTTCTAGTTTTCCATTTGTAGTAGCGTTGAGCATCAGTGTTATTTTACATATATATTTTATATATATTTTATCATGCTAACGTTTTTGAGGCGTTTTTTTAAGCTAACGTTTTGCGTCCTCAGACTATTTTTGGGGAGCTGATCTCCCTGGAGAGCAACAGCGACGTTTTGGGTCTGGCCATGTTCGTCCTGCAGCGCCTCCTCTGGAACCCGGACATCGCTGCAGCCTTCAGACACGCCCGGGTGCCTCACCTCTACAAAGACGGTAAAATCGGAGAGGCGCTCTGATGTACTTCAGGTCTTGGAGGCGATCCATTCACCCGAATCGGACTGGTTAGCAGGATGATGACAGTCTGTTGGAGAACGGACGCATCCAGAAGTTTATGATTTTAAAAAGTTTGTTAGAATATTGTGTGAAACTACATTTACACCATAAAAGAAAAAATAAAAACCCAACAGGAAGTCATAATTTTAAAATTTTAAAGTTAATTATCAGAAAGTAGAGTAAAAAAGTAATCAGTCAGGATGTTGAACATCTTGAAGCATCTGGTTATTTGACCTCAGTGTTTTTGTTTTAAAAATTTTATTATAACTTTAAAGCTCGTAATTATGACTTCCTGTTGGGCTTAATGTTTTTATTTCATGGCAAAGATTTTATTCCGTACATGTTCAGATGCTTTCTCTGATTATTTCTTGCTGCTTATTAACCTTTTATGGTTGCCATGACTACCGGGGTCACATTGCTAATCATTTCCGCTGCAGGCCATGAGGAGGCGCTGTCCCGCTTCACGCTGAAGAAGCTGCTGCTGCTCGTCTGCTTCCTGGACAAAGCCAAAGAATCCCGTCTGATCGAACACGACCCGTGTCTGTTCTGCATCGACGCAGAGTTCAAGGTGAGCCAAGGTCATCGCTCTGCTGAATGAAACCTAAAGGTGAAAATATGGAAACACTGTGAACAAACAAGGAAACTATTCTATCAGGAAATGTTTTTCTTAGCAGAAATATCAGTATTCACTGCAAAAAAAAAAAAAAAGCCGTAACTATTAATTGTGATTGATTTATGGAAATAATCAACTAATTTAGTAAATGATTTATTGTTTTTTAGTATTTATTGACGCAGTTTGTAGTTAAGTCATTTGTTTTTCAGCATTGTCCAAGGACAACAGATGAAAAACAAACTTTTGTCAAATTATGGCACATTTACAGAAACGTCAGTTAATGTGCATTGTCCATATCGGATAAATTAAAGTTAACTGGAGTACACACTCACTAAAAGAGCTGAATTTAAGCCAAAACAGTCATAATGCAGATGCCCATGTTTTGTTAACTTACTCAATATGTAAAATAAAATAAAAATATGTTTTTTATTGCAAAAACTACAGATGTGGTAGGATTGAGCGATTATGGCTTAATTTTTTTTAAATTATCAAATAAAAAAATTTCCCATTTTAAGTTTTTTTTTTTTTTTGCCCCTAATTGTTTCCTTTAAAAATAGAACTGACAGAATGTCTCAAACTGGAAAAACTTGCTTTTATTTCACCCATATTTCCCTTTGAATCACTTTACGTAGCTGTAAAACAAGATGGCCGCCTCGGGTGGGCTAACATCAGTCTGAACGGTGAAAACCTTCAGACTGATGATATCCAGATTTTCCATAAAATTCAGTTGGTTGATGAAACCTGTGTTGCTCAGCCCCACATCGAGACGTTTCATCACATTTTACACTGAACTTCCTAACTTTCCTGTCCAGGTTTCACTCTTCAGTGGGTTCCTCTCATTATTTGCAGGGTTTTCTGATTTAAATCTTCACTCTGCTTGTGTTTTGTATCTGGTAGGCGAGTAAGGACCTGCTGCTGGCCTTTTCCAGAGACTTCCTGAGTGGAGAGGGCATCCTGCCGCGCCACCTCGCCTACCTGGGCCTGCCCGTCTCCCACGTCCAGACGCCACTCGACGAGTTCAACTTCGCTGTGAAAAATCTGGCCATCGATTTGAAATGCGGCATTCGCTTAGTGTGAGCGGGACGTCTTGATGTTTTCTTTTTGGTCACAGCGCTTGGTTTGGTAATTAGATTCACTCATGTAGGGACGGGCACATGGCTAATAAAACGCTTGTTTCATATTTGGAGATATGGATAAGTATTGATTAGTTTTTTGTTTTAAATATCTGAAGTATTGCCAATCTGCTGCCGTGACCTTTCCTGTTTAATCCAGTTTTCTCTCCACGACTTTGTTTTATTTTTAACCTGTCATGACGCACAGTGGGGAAACTTGAAACTGGCCTGGGAAGTTACTGGGCAGGTTGTTGCTAGGCAACCAAAGAATGAGCAAGCCAGTTGATTCCACCAGCTTAGCTTAGCTTAGCTTAGCTTAGCTAGCTGTGAAGGGTGGCGCAGTTGGTGTTTTCCTTTTCTTTCATCTCCCAGAGTTAAATATTACATACATTAAATATTCAATCAGAAGCATTATCTACTCATTGTTGTTGATTTATTGTCCAGCCCTGCTCTCAGTAGAGTTGGGGCATAAATTGATTTCATCTGTTAATTGAAGTTTTGGGTTTTGAAGATTGAATTTTTGTTTTTGTAAATCTGTTTTAAAAAAAATTATTTTCTTTTTAAATTTTTCATCAATGAACTTCTTATTTCTCAAAGTAATGGCAACACGCTCAGGGCGGCCATCTTGTTTCACAAGTGCGTTTAGCAGCTTCTATGTATTCGGGCTTTGAATTTATATAAACTCTGACAAAGTTAAGACTAAGCTACAATTTCTAAATCAATTAATCGTATCACAAATTTAAACAAGCTCAGTAAATTTAATTTGCATGATTTATCGTTTTTCTCTTTCTAAAATACATCAAAAGTAAAAATTAAAAGAGAAATATTGAGCATCTTGTAATGTTATAAAATTCAATATTTTTTCTGTTTTGTTTCTTGTCCAGTCGTGTGATGGAGCTTCTCGTTCAGGACTGGAGTCTCTCGGCGAAGCTGCGTCTGCCGGCCATCAGCCGGCTCCAGAAAGTTCACAACGTTGACGTGGCGCTGCAGCTGCTGAGAGGCAGAGGCATCGACCTCAAGGATGAAAGCGGTAACCAACTGCTGCAGCAGGACGACTGCAGCACTTACACACCAAACTCTGTCCAGGATTTCAGTTTAATTTCAGGGTTTGAAATCTTTGAAATGCTTGAATATCAATCAGGTGTTTTAAAGGTTTGGAAAGTGCTTGATTTCTTTGGAAGTCCTTGAAATGTTTGATATTCAAACTGCACAGTTTTCTAATAAAGTGCAATATAACATTTGATTTAAAGTCTAAATCTACAGTTGAAACCAGATATTTTTATACAAGTAATCAAAAGCCAAAGACATTTTTTTCCCTGGAGACATTTCAAAACATGAAATTTAGTTACATTTTTGTCTATTTAGCTGTAGAATGTAAAATGCTACCGAAGGACATTACTAATAACAGTAATAAATGACAATGTATAATAGTGAATTAGATCTATTTTTTAGTTAATTTCTATTGTTCTTTTCTCCAAAGTTTGGTGCTGGAAAAGTTAAAAAACTTCCCTTGAAAATGGCTGAAAATTGTTGTGGGAAAAGTGAATGAACCCTGTTAATATTTTTGTTGTTAGGATCCGTCATCGACTCCAGAGACATTGTTGACGGCCACAGAGAGAAAACGCTGAGCCTCCTGTGGAAAATCATCTTTGCCTTTCAGGTGAGAATCTGCTGCCAGACGCCAGTAACCAGGTTAAAAACGGTCGTTCTCATGAAGGTTTAACGGTGGCGTCTGCTGGTCGAAGGTGGAGGTGATCCTGGATGAGGCTCAGCTCAGGGAGGAGGTCGACTTCCTGAAGCGAACTCTGAGGACCAAACGCAGACTGGCCCTGGTCCGGGCCGACCGGGCCGGTCAGCCGAGCCCGGTGAAGACCAGGCCGCCGTACGAACACACGAGCGCCAAGATTTCACTGCTGATGGACTGGGTCTGCGCCGTGTGCGACTTCTACCACATAAAGGTGAAAATGTTCTTCTTTATAGACGCGTGACGTCAAGTATGCGAGGCAGTGTTGTAGTACTCGAGATCGGTCTTGGTCTCGATACACTCTGGTCTTGGTCTCGTCTTGGTCTCGGGTTAGGTGGTCTTGACCACAACACTGATGCGAGGGAGGGCAAAGAACTGCTACCAACCAAGCTGATAAACTGTCAACATATAATGAGCTACATCTTAAATGTATGTCTGAGTGTTAGCTTAGCTAGTAGCAGCGGTAGCTAATGTACCACAGTGATCACTTATCAATAATCAAACAACCTGAAAACATAAAACTGTAACGGACTGAATGTTCTGTTCCATATGTGGGGAACATTTGAGTGTTTTTTAGTGTTGAATCCACTAGTGGAGCTGTTGTCAGTCAGTTGCTATGGCAACGGGTCTGTGGGTAGCCAACGCGCAGAGCGAGAAGAAAGAAGGTTCTGAGTTCTTCTGCAGTTTTTCTGTGTTATGTTCCCCTTTGCTCTGGTGCCTGCACTGAGTTAACTATACCTACGTCTCCAGGTTTAGTTTAGTCGAGTCGTTCGACCGCAGCAGCGGAGCTACAGATGCTCATCAAAGAATCGTCTTTTTGTCCTCCAACGTTGTGCGCATGCACCAACTTACCGGATGAAAGCAATAACCTGAAACATTTCTAGAGAAAAGAAATAACAATTGGAGAGATGCAAAGTAACTGTGGCTTGTCAAGATGAAACATCTTAAGTGAGGATTATGTGCGAGTCTCATTTATTTGTGATTCTTGCCTAGTAAAACCAAGCGGCGCGCTAACCTGTGCTCCTGTGTGCAGGTGGAGAACTTCACCGTGTCGTTCTCTGACGGCCGCGTCCTCTGCTTCCTGCTGCACCACTACCACCCCGCTCTCCTTCCCCAAGCCTCCGTCAGCCAGAGAACCACGCAGACCCTGGAGTGCGCCACCAGGGGGCGCCTGGAGCTAAACTGCTCCGCTAGCGACTCCGACGGCTCCTTCGACTCGCCGCCAGAGGAAATGGATGGTAAAGATCTGATCTATGCAGAAACGCAGCAACAACACAAATTATTACCAACTATTTGGGTCTCATCAGGGTGTCCAAAGTGCAGCCTGGGGACCGTTTTGGCCGCCGGATGATTTTGGGCCTGATTATTATGGAAGGGAGCAAAACATTAAAAATGTTAGCTAAAACAAAAACCATACTGCTCATTTATTAACCAGGTTTCTGCATTAACCTCAGTTATGCAAACCTTAATTGAATTAATAAAACAAATTATCCCAATATTGTTGCTTAACTAAGACTAAAATAAGTTTTCCAGCCCTAAAAAGGAAATGAATCAACACCAACATATTGGAACTTGTTACATTTATAATAAACAATAGTGAAATAGTTATGATTCTATAAACCACTTATCTACAATAAAATCAGTTTTTAATTCATTTATTCCACAGACTAATGGTCCAAATAGCAACAAAAACACGATACACAACAAAAAACATCTTTTTGTTTATTTCAGTAAAATATTTAACATTTAAGTTGTTCAGCAGAAAAAATGCAATTTAAATTTAATTTAAAGAAAAATTGTGTTTTTTGGTCCCTCAAGAGTTTTGATTTTGGCAAAAAGTCTGGAAGCCACTGATCTGGATTCTAGTGCAAATATGTTAGTTTACTTTAAATAAGACAAAACTAATTTACAAGCAACGTTTCAGGAAAATATAAGAGCTTGTTTTAGGTAAATAATTCCTTAACGATTTTAAAAAGTTCTGGTTGACTCTTATTTGAATTTAACTAAGATATTTCCAGCAGATTTAGTGTTTTGCAGTGAAGTTGGCCGTCTGCACTTACCCTACCCCTAAGTCTGTAACCTGGTTCTGTTTTCTGGAAGCAGGAGAAGGTTCTCCGTCTCCGGGCTTTAAAGAGCTGCTGGAAAACGAGAAGAAGAACTTCAGACTGGTGAACGCTGCGGTGGCGTCGCTGGGCGGCGTGCCGGCCATGATCAACCCGGCCGACATGTCCAACACCATCCCCAACGAGAAGGTGAGGCCAGAACCAGAACCTTGGTCTGGTTCCTACAGGACTCAATGGGCTGGAAACGTCTGGAGAAATGACCAAGTTATTTAATTATCCAAATGAACTCTAAGAACTTCTCAACAGTGATTTATATTTAAAGCTGCTCTATGAATTATTTGTTAAACCACATCATGACAGATTCAGACAGATAATCTGTGAAAAGGTCCATCATCTCCTCCCTGAGCTAATATTGTCGTCTGAAGAATTACACCAAAAACAACCAATCAGAGGCAGGAGGCGGGGCTTAGTGCTGTCAATCACCCTCATGTACTCGCTGTTAAAGTTGCTAATGGTGGAGAAACAACTTACATTTACCGTAACTGTGCCATAGCCACATCAGTGGCTATGCTAACTAGCATTAAAATTTGCAGCATGCTGTGCTAGTTGCAGCACAGCAGAGGTGACTGACAGCATTAAGACCCGCCTCCTGGCTCTGATTGGCTGTTTCTAGTCGGTACTTGCTTTCTTTTTGTTCTTTTTTTCTAAATTGTCAAATATATTATTTTACATTTATGAAACATTTATTTATAAATTTGAGTCGGATTTTATTTAGGAATTTATGGAAAAAAGAAAAAAATATAGTAAATATAAAGATTAGACGGCAAATTAAAAAAATAAATAATGGAGGATTTTGGAAAGGAGGGAAGAGCAGCTCCAATAAACTGTTTTCATTATAAAACACATTTCCTCCTTTTTATAACCAGGGGATTCATTTGTTCAGGCGATGGCCCCAATTAAGCCACTTCTCCGTTGCCATGGTTTCCCTGCAGGTTGTGATGTCATACGTGTCGTTTCTTTGCGCCCGCCTGCTGGACCTACGGATCGAAACCCGAGCGGCTCGGCTCATACAGGCAGCATGGAGGAAACACAAACTGAGGAAAGACCTTCTGCTCTTCCAGGTTCCTCCTTCTTCTCACTAATATTTATTTTCAGTTTGTTAGTGCTTTTAAACTATGGGATGTTTCGACACGTTTCCAGCCATATCTGCTTTTTAGGAATTAAAGTGAAAAAGCTGCAACTTGTATTTTTGCGACTTTATTCTCACATTTATATGTCTGTCATTAATACAACTTTTGTGTATTTTTTTATGACTTTCTGGCATTTTGACTTTATTATTGTTTTTGTTTTTTGTTTTCTTTTTTACAATTACTCCTATTACAGTTTTATTCTCTTATCTTAATAACTTTCTTCTTGTATTATTATAACTTCATTCTAACATTTTTACGTATTTTTCCTATTAAATCATCTCTAGGCGATGCCTCAGTTTTTCCCAGGATCACAGTAAAAGTAGAGTTTCCCTCTTGGTGCTGATCTTTGTTTCCACTAAAGTACAAACTGACTTCATATTTATGAGATGGTAACGCTCAGAAAAAGTTAAAAATATATTTTCTTTATCAAATCAGTTTTAAAACTCTGGATATTGGAAATTAACTCATCAATTTAAAATATCCTATTTTCTTTTTTGTGCTTTTGGGCATTTTGAGTTTCAGTTTAATAAAATGTGATGAATTTGGACAGAAATGTAACTCCACAGAAAAGCTTATGCTGCAAATCAAATCAGTCATTAACTTGTTTCCAAATGTCACTAAGCCAACATAAATCACAAAAATCACCCTAAAGGTTTTTTTTGTTTTTATTCAGGAGCGAAACAAGGCGGCCATTAAAATCCAGGCGGCGGTGCGACGTTTCCTCCTGAGGAGTCGAGCTGAGAGGCAGAATTGCGCCGCCGCCGTGATCCAGTCGGTCTGGAGACGTTATTTAGCTCGGAACCGGCTGAGGATCCAGAAAGAGGCTCGGCTTCGGGCTCTGCAGCATAAAGCAGCGACTGTCATCCAGGTGATTCTCCAGTTTCTTACCTGCTTTAGTTTGTATTTGGGCAGTTAAAACTGCAGTATGTGAATTTATTAAAAAAATGTTTTTTCCGTATTTGTTAAAACTGTCATCATGTTTTTAATAATATGAGACGGATGATCTATAAAAACATTCAACAGAAGATACCATTTAATGTTTTTGTTCGTTTTAGTTAACTGTTCTAACCTTGGTGAGCACAAGGTTGATTGGCAGCGCTAAGACCCTCCCCTTGGCTCTGATTGGTTGTTTCTGACTGAGTGGCGTATTACTGCAGTTTATACAGGGAGAAGGCAGAGCTTCATGATTTCTTTTTTCACAGATCATCTCTTACGTTGTCACATGATTTTAACCAATACATCAACATGCTGCAGTTTTAAGTACTTTAGTTTATAATTATTAATTTAAGCTGGAGTTTCATGTAACGTGATTGATTCAGGAACTGTTTCTTGTTCGTCTCTACAGGCTCACTGGAGGAAGTTTTCCGCCCTGAGGGCTTATCAGCGCCTCCAGTATTACACCATTATAGTTCAAGCTCAGTGGCGAATGAAGAGGGCCGCCAATTCTTATGCAAAAATCTTCTGGGCGGCCGCCGTCCTTCAGAGACGCGTCCGAGCTCGGGCCGCCTCCAAAAGAGACCGGGAGCGATATCTCCTCGTTCGAAAAGCGACGCTGAGCCTCCAGAGAGCGTTCAGGAAGTGGAAACATCGGAAAACTCTGAAGGAAAACCGTGCGGCCAGAATTATCCAAACTGCTTTTAGGAAATTCACGATGTTAAAGCTGCAGAACCGCTCCGCCACCGTCATCCAGGCGGCCTTCAGAGGACACGCTGCCAGAAAGAAGTTTGTGGAGAGGAGACGCGCCGCAGTGACGATCCAGCAAAGATTTCAGGCCTCTTTAAAAAGAGACTTTGACAGAGCGAGGTTTGTAAGGATGAGACGTGCAGCTGTTTTGATTCAGGCAGTTTACCGCGGAAAAATGGCGAGAGAGTCGCTGAAGAAGCAGCACAGGGCAGCGGCGGTGGTCCAAGCCGCATTTAGGAAACACGCTGCCCAAAAGAAGTATCGCCTGTTGAGAAAAGCTGCAGTTGTGATTCAACAGAAATACAGAGCGACGGTTTTAACTCAAAAGATAAAAAAGGAATATGAAGCTCTTCGGAGCGCTGCGCTCATTTTCCAAGCCACATGGAGAGGCAGAGCAGAGAGGAGCCGGATAAAAGCGCTGCATCACTGTGCAACTCTGATACAAGCTCACTATCGTCGGCATAAAGCCCAAACGGACTACAGATCCCTGAGATCAGCAGCTGTGGTCATACAGCTTTACTGTAAGGCGTTTTTGCTGGGGAACAAGATGAGGAAAGAATATATTGAGAAGAAAATGGCATGCATCACGCTCCAAGCTGCATTCAGAGGCTTGAGAGTCAGGACAGAGCTGAGGGAGAAGCACCGGGCTGCAACAGTCATTCAGTTTGCGGTTAGGATGTTCTTATGCAAGAAACGATATGTTCTCCTTCAAAGTGCAGCGATCCTCATCCAGACCAGATACCGAGCCCTTCTCCTCTGCAGAGCGCAGCAAAGCGAGTTCAGAAACATGAAGCAGGCCAGCGTGAAGATACAAGCCGCCTTCAGGGGGTTCGCAGTGAGGAAAGACTTGAAGAAGAAACACGAAGCTGCAGCAGCAATCCAAGCTCAGTTCAGGATGCACAGAGATCGAATGGCTTACCTGGCAACAAAGTGTGCAGCCGTTATTATTCAGGATCACTACAGAGCCAAAATACTCCGGGATGAGCAGATGAAGAGGTACCGAGCGACGAGACGAGCAGCTGTGGTCATCCAAGCAGCGTTCCGCGGATACAGAGCCAGGAAGATGATAGTGGAGTTGCATCAAGCAGCAGAAATCATCCAGAGGAGATTTCTGACAAGCAGAGCCAGGAAGCGGTTCTTGGCAATCAAGGCAGCTGTTTTGGCGTGTCAGCAGAGGTACAGAGCAGCCACTCTGGCGAGAAGACTCCACCTGGAGTACCAATCGATGCGCAAGGCAGCGGTTTGCATACAGGCCGCCTACAGAGGGTACGCAGTCAGGAAGCAGCTGCAGGTGAAGCATAAAGCAGCCATCATCATTCAGTCTCACATCAGGAAGTACCAGCAGAGAAGCCGATACAAAAAGCTCCTCTGGGCTTGTAGAGTGTTGCAGGAACGCTACAGAGCAGTTCAGCTAATGAGGGCTAAGAAACGTGCCGCCGCTGTTTTGCAAGCCGCTTTCCGTGGGATGAAAACGCGTCAAACCCTAAAACGAAGACGTGAATCTGCCGGAGTCATCCAGAGAGCTTTCAGGACCTACCGGGAACGTCGGCACTACCTTTCCCTAAAAGTTCATGTCATTAAAGTCCAGCGCAGATATCGGGCTAATGTTGCAGCTAAGGAGCAAAGAAGGCAATTTGAGCGCATCCAGAGGGCGGCAATCCTCCTTCAAGCGGCTTTCAAAGGGAAACGAGTCAGAGAAGAGGTTGCTCGCCAGCACCAGGCTGCGGTGATGATCCAGGCTGCATTCAGGAAGCACAGAGCAAGAGTCAGGTTTCAGGCAATGCGGCTGTCTGCCATCATCATCCAGAGGCGCTACCGGGCTTTTCATCTCCAGAAGAACTTCCTACGAATGAAACGGTCTGCCGTGGTCCTCCAGGCGGCGTTCAGAGGAGCTCATGTGAGAAGAAAGATTACAGAGATGCACAGAGCTGCAACCGTTATTCAGGCTAACTTCAGAGGCCATAAACAGATGATCACCTTCAGGCGACAGCATCGGGCAGCGTGCATCCTGCAGCAGAGGTTTAGGGCCCACAGGGAGACTGTGCTTCAGGTGAAATGTTACCAGGAGCTTAAAAGAGCAGCAGTTGCTCTGCAGGCGGCGTACCGCGGCAGGAAATGTAGACGACTCATCAGTCAGTGGCATCAGTCCGCCTTGGTTATTCAACGGGCTTACAGAGTGTACCAGGAACGGAGCGCCTATCTTACACTAAAATCGTCAGTCCTGATGGTCCAGAGAAGATATCGAGCCACAGTGGCAGCTAAGACGCAAATGCAGATATACCAACACACGCGTGCTGCTGCAGTCCGTGTCCAGGCAGCGTACAGAGGACGCAAGGCAAGGAAGGAAGTTGCTAATTTGAATCGAGCTGCAACTGTGATCCAGTCTGCATTCAGAAAGCACAAAGAACAAGTCAAATTTCAGGCAATGAGGCTGTCTGCCATCATCATCCAGAGGCGCTACCGAGCTCTTCTTGTCCAAAGGAGAGACAGAGAAAATTACCTGAGAATGAGGCGTTCTGCAGTTTGTCTCCAGGCTGCATTCAGAGGACATAAAGTAAGGAAGGAAGTTGCTGGTTTGAATCGGGCTGCGACTCGGATCCAGTCTGCATTCAGGAAGCACAGAGAACAAGTCAAGTTTCAGGCGATGCGGCTGTCCGCCATCATCATCCAGAGGCGCTACCGAGCTCTTCTTGTCCAAAAGAGAGAGAGAGAAAGTTACCTTAAAACAAAACGAGCCGTTATCACTCTTCAAACTGCTTTCAGAGGACTCCTTGTCCGGACTCGGATGGCAAAGATGCACAAGGCAGCTACTATCATCCAATCAAACTACAGACGACACCAACAGCAGCTGGCCTTGGAGAGGCGACGCAGGGCGGCCTGTGTTCTGCAGAGGAGATTCAGGGCCTATAGGCAGAAACAACTGGATGCAAAACATTTCCAACGGGTCAGAAGAGCTGCCATCTTTCTACAGGCTGCATATCGAGGAATGAAATCTAGACAAATATTGAGGCAAAGGCAGGAGGCTGCAAGGGTGATTCAGAGAGTTTACCGAGTCCACCGTGAACGCAAGCAGTTTGTGACCCTAAAGAAGTCGGTTGTGAATGTTCAGCGCAGATATCGAGCTGCTGTTGCAGCCAAAGAGCAAAGAAGACAATATGAACAACTAAGAAGGGCAACAATAAGTCTTCAAGCTGCATACAGAGGACTTTATGTCAGAAAGGAAGTCACTCGTTGGCATCGGGCTGCCGGTTTGATCCAGAGAGTTTACCGGGCCCACTGTGAACGCCGGGAATATCTGGCCTTCAAGACCTCTATTGTCGTGGTTCAGCGCAGATATCGAGCTACTGTTGCAGCCAAAAGACAAAGACAACAATATGAACAAATCAGAAGGGCAACGATTGGTCTGCAGGCAGCATTCAGAGGATTTCAAGTCAGATATAAAGTTGCTCATTGGCAAAAGTCTGCAACTGTGATCCAGTCTGCATTCAAAAAGCACAGAGAGCGAGTCAAGTTCCAGGCTCTGCGTCTGGCGGCCATCATCATCCAGAGACGCTATAGAGCTCTTCTTCTCCAACGGCGAGACAGAGAACATTTCCTGAATGTTAGATGTTCTGCTGTCGTCCTGCAGGCGGCGTTCAGAGGCCGTCATGCACGGACTCAAATTGCAAAAATGCACAAAGCCGCTACCATCATTCAAACGAATTTCAGGAGACTCAAACAGCAAACGGCCTTTAAGAGACAACGCTGGGCAGTGACTGTCATACAGCAGAGGTTTAGATCCCAGAAACTTAAGGAGATTCAAGCAAAGCGATACCAAGATGTTAGAAGAGCTGTCATCGTTCTTCAGGCTGCATATCGAGGAATGAAGTCCAGACAGAATTTAAGGCAGATGCATCAGGCTGCAAGAGTGATCCAGAGAGCTTACCGTACCAAGAGTGAACGCCAGGAGTACCTGGCCTTCAAGACCTCAGTCGTCTTGGTTCAGCAACGATACCGTGCCATAGTGGCAGCAAGGCAACAAAGACGACAATATGAACAAATGAGAAGAGCGGCCATTGGTCTGCAGGCAGCGTTCAGAGGACTTCAAGTCAGATACAAAGTTGCTCATTGGCAAATGTCTGCAACTGTGATCCAGTCTGCATTCAGAAAGCACAGAGAGCGAGTCAAGTTCCAGGCTCTGCGTCTGGCGGCCATCATCATCCAAAGACACTATAGAGCTCTTCTTCTCCAACGGCGAGACAGAGAGCAATTCCTGAATATGAAACGCTCTGCTGTCGTCCTGCAGGCGGCGTTCAGAGGCCATCATGTCAGGAGCCAAGTGGCGAAGATGCACAAAGCTGCTACCGTCATTCAGTCTAACTTCAGGAGACACAAACAGCAAACGGACTATAAGAGACGATGCTGGGCAGTGACTGTTCTACAGCAGAGGTTTAAAGCGCAGAAATATAAAGAGCTTCAGGAAAAGCGTTACCAAGATGTTAGAAGAGCTGTCGTCGTTCTTCAGGCTGCATATCGAGGAATGAAGTCGAGACGAATGATCAGAAAAAGGCGAGAGGCTGCAAGCATCATCCAGAGCGCTTTTAGGGTCCACCGTGAACGGCAACGGTACCTGAAACTGAAATCATCCGCTCTCACGATTCAGAGGAAATATCGAGCCACTAAAGAAGCCGAAGCGATGAAGAGCAGATACTTGCTGATGAGGAAGGCTGTCATCACTCTCCAGAGATGCTGCCGAGCCTGGAAGGAAAAACGACAGGTAACCATAAACCAAGTTGGGTCTAGATTTTATTATCTGGGAGGAATCTAACCAGATCCTGTGATTTTTACTTTGAATTCCTGCTGGCTGGTTTCAGGCTCTGGAGGCAGCACAGGCAGAGCAGAGACTCCGTTTTACGGCTGCGGTTTTCCTTCACCTCAGCGCCATAAAGATCCAACGAGCCCTAAGAGCACACTGGGCTTTGGAATCGGCAAAAAGACAGATCCAGTCGGTCGTTACCATACAGGTACACCCGCAAACCAGAACCACTGATGTACTGTTGGGTTTGGGAGTGTAGCACCTGACTATGAATGGTTCTCTGGGCTTTTCTCAGCGTTGGGTTAGAGCGAGGCTGCAGAGGAGACGATATCTGGAGGACAGGAGGAAGGTGGTGACGGTCCAGAGAGTGGTCAGGCGTTGGTTAGCACGCCGCCACAAAGCCGCCACCGTCATCCAGGAGGCGACCCGAAAATTCCTCCTCGTCAAGCGACAGAAGAGGGCTGAACGAGGCATCATCAAAGCTCAAGTGAGGAGGCGCTGCTGAAGCTAACGCTGCCTGTGCCATGAGCTAATGCTACCATTAGCATTAGCTAATGCTACCACTAAGTCTACTTATGCTGGCTGACTGCTATATTAGCTCACTTATGGTTTGATTTTTCTCATTTGCTCAAGGTCAAGATTATAGATATGGATTCAAATATGAGATGAGCTAATGGAGTAACATCTGAGGGAATTTTTTTTAGCTTTTTTGCTAACTTTGAAAATTTTTTAGCATACTTAGCTCCCCATATTTTTTTTTTCTGGATAAATTTTAAAGAGCAAATTTACTTGGCCATTTTGGAAACTTTTAGTTGAATAAAGTTTGACATTTGTGAAGTTTTTTATCGACTGATAAAAACCACCTGCAGACTGATACCCTGCAGGTGGTTTGTTTATATCCATGCTCTTATTTTAAAGTTTAACATTTCCATTTCCTTTTGTTTAGTTTTTTTAAAAAACTTTATAGAGCAAGCAAATACTAAAAAAAATAAAATGACTAAATTACTGTAAAACCAAATTTAAACAGGGTTTCCTTATTGAAAGAATGATCTCAATTTGTCATTGACTTTGGTTTCAGAATGGGTTTTTAACTAGCATTATAGCATTAGCTTCTGCCAAATACCGTTTAGCATTAGCTAAGCTAATGTTTTGATTTTGCTTTAAAGTCTAACATAACTAACTTATTCAGGTAGGGCTGCCCACCTTGGTTATTTTAAAACACTTTTTGTTTTTTTTATGTTTATAAGATTTTTGTAGTCATTGTGGAACCAAAGTGCAACTTTGTTAAATATTTTATGAAAACTGTTAAGATAAATCTTTAAAAGCCCCAAATTAGATGAAGAATTGGTCTAAATTTCTGACCAGAACCTCACAGCCCGGTTGACGCATCAGAGGCTCAAACGGCTCCATCTTGTGTCCCTCCAGGCTCTGTGGAGAGGACACCGCTCCCGCATGCTGAGCGACAACCCCAAACTCGCTGAGCTGAGGCACCGCTTGCGCAAAATCTCCACTGAAGTACACGAGGAAGACAAACTCTGCAACAAAACCTCTTCTGCGCTGGAGTATCTCCTCCGATACAAACACTTCTCCTTTATCCTGGAGGCCCTGAAGAACCTCGGTAAGACCTGGACCGGCTTGTTTTCGCTCGCTGCTGTCGGTCGGGTAGTGATGGAAACGTTTTTTACGGTGAGCAGAAGTCGCCACCAGGCTGTCGCCGGAGTGCTGCGAGCGGCTGGTGGGAAGCGGCGCCACCAGTGTCATCTTCACGCTGATACGCAGCTGCAACCGGAGCGGACCCTGCATGGAGGTCATCACCTTCTCCGTCCAGATCCTCCTCAACCTCTCCAAGGTACAACAGACGTCTCCGGTTCATTACATCGATGCTTTTCTGACTATGAATATCTTTAATTTTTATCCAAAAACTCAACCCGTTTACAAGAGCTTGTTGAAATTTACAAACTTAATCTTTCAGGTTTTTTCCCTTAATTTTTTTTTACAAAAACAGTCTCCAGTTGTACTTTTCCTAAAGCCTCCTGTACTGAATCCTTTTTTCGAATTGCGCCCTCTGGTGGAAGATGTTGGTAGTACATGTAGCAAATGCAAATTAAAGACCGAGGCTAAAATAAAGCATTTTATTCTTAAAAAAATCTCTAATAGTCATACAATAAGTAATAATTAAAATATTATAAGCTGTTTTTATTTGTGTATATAAAACAAGCATTACACACTAATAAAAGCGGTTAAAAATGAGTAACGGCAACAAAAACAAAACAAGGAGATATACATTAAAATCCATTATATTTAAAGTGAAAAATCATTTTAAATTATTTAGCTTTTCATAAAAAAATGTGCATGGTTGTTCAACTTGTTGCTGTCTATGATTGTTTGTTTTTTCAAACCTGTCAAAAAAGTGGATCAAATGTTCATATTGGTGCATCCCTAAATGGTCTGAAAGATCAATTCTGATTAACATTTAAAACAGGAACTGGGAGACATTTTAAAATATCCAAAATGAATAAACAAAGCAGAAACAACAAATAATATGAATTATGAAGTCTGTGTAAATAAAAACGCCCTTCAAAAAAAAGGTTCGGTTGGGACCAAAGTGGCAGACTGAAGACTTTTATCATCCTGTTCTTGGTAGAAAGAGGAAAAAATAGAAATTATTGAGCTTGTTTTAATTTGACATGCGATTAATTTATTTATTTCAACTGAGATCGATCAGAGAAGTTGGTTCAAATCTAATTATTAACTCAAATTTGTGTTTCCCCTCAGTACCACCTGACCATAGAGGCGGTGTATTCGGTGGAAAACTCCCTGGAAACGCTGCTGGATTTACTGCAGAAATACCGGGAGAAAGCCGGGGACAAAGTGGCCGAAAAGGGCGGCAGCATCTTCACCAAAGCCTGCTTCCTTCTCGCTCTGCTGCTGCAGGACCAGCGCCGCGCTCAGGTCTGAAGCAGGCAGAAAAAACGTCTTTCCCACTACTGCTTACAAAAACATTTAAATTTAATCTATCTCCCCTCAGGAGGTGGTGAAGCTGCCTAAAGTTTTGGATCGAATACGTAGCATCTACCGGCTCACCTTGCGGAAACACAGGATGGACGAAGAGCGCAGCATCACCAGGCAGAGAATCAACGCCTCGATCAACGGGAGCTTCTACGTCCCGCCGACGCCGCGCAAATCCAAACCGCCACCAAAGTAGGCAGCATCTGATCTGTAAAAACCCAAACGGGACTTTTGGTTCTGTGGGAACTAAAATGCTGTTTCCTATAGAGCTAAATTAGTGTCAGAAAGATTCGCAAAGTGTACAGTAAGATCTGCATGTGTGTAATAAGATCCAGAAGGGTAAAGGAAGGTTTGTAAATGTACGACATGATTCACTGTTCTGTACAACACAAGGCAAATCTTACTGTGAATCTTGGGACTAATTTAGCTCCATACTTTTGTGTCGTTCAGGTTTGCACCGGATTGGGTTCTGAGGAAGGACAAACTGAAAGACGTCGTCGATCCCCTCAGGGCGATCCAGATGGTGGCCGAAACTCTCGCCATCGTTTTATAAACAGAAAATATTCAAGAGTCTGTTTTCACAGAAAACCTCATATTTAATGTTTTTGGTTTTGGTTTTTAATCCAATTATTTGTTTGTAAATACTGAATTTGATCTTTTGTGATAATAAAATTGATCTTGTTTAATGTTTTTCCTTTTTCTATCTTTTCTTCCTGTTTCGGGGAACTTAAAAAAAAAAACGCCTAAAAACTCGTCTTTTCAAATCTTCTTACTCTATACTGGAACTTTCTGATGGTTTGTCTTGTTTGTACAGTGTTTTTGTTTTGAAAAGTGCGTTTAAATAAAATGTATTAATACCGAGTCATCTACATACAGTTCTATATGTACAGCTAAATCATCATCTTCACGTTTTGGGTGGAAAAGGGAGGAAAACTAAATCCCAGATGTTGGAATTGGATCTTTTTATGAAGTAAAAGAAAAATATTTCATTTCTGAGAGTATATTTATATGCTCAAATAGATGGCTAAGTTATGTAATGTTCAAAGTAAATGTTCTGGAAAATTAGTTGGTTAGTAGTTATTACTTAGCATATTTTTAGACAGATGTTTTTACAGAAAACTAAAATCTCAGTTTTGGATTTGTTTCCAATGACTAAACACCCTGTCAGTTCTGAGGCTTCGCTGAAACGCAAATATGAATCTGAAAAGCAGTTTTGAGCTTTTTTCAAATTATTAGTTTTCAGATTTTTTATTTTTGAAACTTTTTACCCCAAAACTTTCAGTTTCAAATGATTTTAGTTTCAAGATTTCCTTCAGTGTAGAAACTTTTTCCAGTTCTAAATCATTTTTAGTTTGTTAGCACATTTACTTTTGGCACAGTGATAAATGTGCCATCTGTGTTAGAAAGACGCCTTTTATTTTACAAATGTGTGTTAAACTAGACATTTCACATGATGTGATGCAATAAAGCAACAGGAAAACAAAAATAAACAAATGAGGAACCATGTCAACAGTATCAAGGTTTTTTGTTTTGGTTTAAAAACTTTTTTTCAGTCTCAAAAAAAATTTTTTCATTCAAGTATTTTAAGACTCAGTTTTTATCCTTCTTTTCAATGTCTTTTTTTTATTTTTTAACAAAACTTTTTGATCCCAATTTTGCTCCATACCACTGCCGATCTACTTAAACAACCACAGGCTAGTTGAGATTAATTGGATTATTCTTCAACTTCACGTTTAGAAAATATAAATAAAGGGATATATTTGAGCTTCACTGCAAAAACAAATCTTACCAAGTATTTTTGGTCATCTTCCTATTACAAATATTAGTCCACTTGAAATCAAAATTAATGAGCTACAACAGCATTTAAATTCCCTGTGGGATTAATAAAGTATTTTTGAATAAGGTAAAACCACAAGTAACTTCAAGATATGAGCTTGTTTTAAGTCAATATTTGGAAAAAGTACTTGTTCCATTGGCAGATTAATTTCACTTTTAACAAGACATTTAGTCCCATGTCATAAGTGAAATAATCTGGAACAAGTACTTCATCAATATTAAGGAAATATTGACTTAAAACAAGCTCATCTTGATGAAAGGTTACTTATAACTTAATTTTGTCTTATTTGAATGTAAGATTTAAACTAGGAAATAGACCAACCTGTGGTTTTATGAATTGTACTGTAAATGTTCATTATGTTTAGCAGTTTCCACACCTTTTTCAGCGATTTATAAATATGTTCCGTACAAGTTTTCCTTTAACCACGGATGAAGCGCAAACAACGCTGAACATGCGCTGATTTACTTTCAGCAGGAATATTTAATAACATCAGGCATCAGCAGCATGTTTGGGTCAGTGCGTCAGAAAATCCGCATGTTTCAAATGTGAGTAAAAGAAAATCCTTCCAACGCAGACATGGTTAAATACGAGGCAAAAAGATTTCTAATGCACCTTTAAACATGGAACGTAACAAAAAGAAAATCAACACATTTTACAGCCAAACAGTGAATCGGCTTTGATTTAAAAACAAAATTTAAAAAAAATTATATTTCTTGCGATTTGCTCTAATTCTTAGTTTATTTAAACTTATTCGACCTCCTCTAGTCTCTAATAAAAGTATTTTTCCCCAAGTTTTGTGCTTTTGCAGTGCTGAGCACATTTATGCTAATAGCGGAGCTAATCTTTAGCTTAACGCTTTTGCGTTTTGTTTTGCTAATTTTGAAAACATTAAGCAGTAACCAAACTTCCCTTAAATTATTTTTAATGAAAATATTACAAAGTGCAAATTTAATTGGCTTTTTTGTAAACTTTCAGCTGAATGAAGTTTGAAATCTGTTTTGAAGTTAATCAATTGTTAAGAATTATTTAAGTAGTTGAACTGTTTTACGCTCTTATTTTGAAGTCTGTTTACGCAGCAATTCCATTTCCGGTCCTCACATTTTATCTTTTTCGCACTAACTTTATTTAAATAAAGACACATAAGGCAGCCAAGTAAATGGAGAGCAGAGAACTAAATATAAAAGTACAGAACATCTTATAGCATTATTTACTATGTAAATTATGTTGTCAAAATTAAATTGGTGTAGCGCAGCTAGCTCTTTAGCTTTTTAGCACCACTGTTCCTCAGGTTCAAGAAACGTCATTTTTCAGATTTAATCTGACTCAGATACACTTCAAACTCCATATGCATTTTCCATTAATTTTGCATTTTTATCTTTTGACTCTCAAAAGAGAAATACAAGGTTTGAATGAGACATTTAAGCAACTCCTTATGTGAAATATGTCGACATTCTGATAAAAAAGACCTTCTTAATGCCCATAAACTGTTTACAACAAAACTATCTGTAGCATTAAGTCACACAACCAAACCAGTGACAGGTACAGAATACAGACTGTTATCTGCACCTGATTCAGAGTATTCTCCTGTTTTCAGCCAATAATTAACGCCTTGCATTGCAAAAACACATAATCTTACCAAGAATTTTTAGTCTAATTTTTACTGCATATGCTTTAGTACACTTGAAATAAGACAAAACTAACTTACACGAAAGATATAGGAGCTTGTTTTAAGTTAATTTCCTCATTTTGATGAAAAAGGACCAGCTCCATTGGCAGATAAATTGGGGGAAAATGTCTTGCTATAAGTAAAATAATCTGCCAATGGAACTAGAACTTATTTTTAATCAATATTGAGTAATTATTAACCTACAACAAGCTGTCATTTCTTGTTGCAATGTTTACAAGTGTAGTAGCATATTTACACTAGAAACTGAAACAAAATTACTTGGAAATGTTTGTTTCTGCAGTAAACAAGCCTGGAC
Source organism: Poecilia latipinna (assembly GCF_001443285.1). NCBI lineage: Eukaryota > Metazoa > Chordata > Actinopteri > Cyprinodontiformes > Poeciliidae > Poecilia > Poecilia latipinna. The sequence continues at coordinate 37,201 of NW_015115657.1, forward strand.
ATTATATTCACCCTGTTTGCTTTTTTAGACTTTGGCTCTTTTTATGCTGATGACAGTATTATACATTTTCTGCACATAATTTAAAAAACAAAATTTTTCCATGTTATAAGTGGAATAATCTGCCTCTGTAACTAGTACTTTTTCAATCAATATTAAGGAACTATTCATTTAAAACAAGCTCCCATTTTTTGCTGAAAAAAATTTTTTTTTTTTCAAGTGCAGATATTTACAGTAAAAACTAGATAAAAAAAAACTTGGTAAGATTTTTGCAGTGTAATGTGAACAAATGACCCAGATATTTTACAATAAAATTAGCTGTATGGCTTTAAGGCAGGCAACGCAAACAAAACACAGACAGGTACAGAGTAAAGGCTCAGTTTTGTGCTCATGGTTCAGCTAATAAATAATATCTGCTAGTCCTGCTGCCATGGGGATTTGTGCAGTTTCTCTCTGCTTCCCTGCAGCAAACGTCATCGGTGAATTTCAAGTCTGGTACAGGAAGTCTGAGCTGAACGCCGGGAACCGGACGGAGGCGGGCAGCTGTGTGATGATGTTGGCGTTGCACATCAGCTGAGCAAACACGTGGTTCTCCTTGGTGGTTTCGGGGAACCGCGGCGGGTCGCTGTGAGGCGACGGCGGGGAGGCGCTGACGGGGCTGTCGCACCGCCCGGACCGGCTGAGCAGACGGCGGAACAGGGAGCGCCGCAGCAGGATGTAGATCCAGGGATCCAGGATGGGATTCAGGGAGGCGATCCGGATCGCCCGCAGGTCCGCCTTCTGGTCGCTCTGGAAACGGTTGGCGAAAATACGGATCTGAAACGCAAGAACAGATTGGTGAGGAGTTTAATCACGCCCAGCTTAAAAATGCTTTATTAATCCCAAAGTGAAATTAAATGTTGTTGTAAGTCAATAATTCAAAGAGAGTAAAGAGTAAAGATCTCCTGTACCGGTCTGTATCACAGCGAATCTGAAGAAGCCTCTGACTGAAGACACTGTTTTGCCAAAACACCCAGTCAGTCTCATGATGAGGATGTCAGGGTTGTCCATAGTTTTCTTGTTTTTATAAAGAAATCATCATCACAGTCATAAATAAATGCATAATTTAACGTTTTTTTAAGCATGTAAGATATCTGCAGCAGTGTGCGGAAAGCTTTAAGGGCAGAAAGCTTTATAGTCAGAATTCTGATGTTTCTAGAAAAAAAACTTGGAAATTTCTGAGTTTGAAAAGTCAAAACTTTTCACCTTTTGAAACTCTTCTAGAAAATTCATGATCTTATTCTCAAATTAGATTTTTTTTTTCTCGCAAATTTCAAACTTTTTTAGATTAAAACTCAAAATTTCTGTCTCATAAATTTTTCACTTTTCAAGTTTTGCATAACTTTTCTGCAAATGTTCGACTTTTAAAGCTCAGAAGTATTAAAAAAAATTCTAGAAAATGTCTAGGAAAAACTTTCTAAAATTTTCTATTAGGAAAAAATATCTAAGAAATTTTTATGTTAATCTCAAAACTTTTGTAGAAAGAAACCTGGACATTTCTGTGTTTGAAAAGGAAAAATTTTGGTAGAAAAAGAAACTGATGTTTTGAAATTAATCTTAGACATTTTCTAGAAAAACCTTTGAATTCCCTTTTGTTTCAAAAGTCTAAACGTTTTTGCATTTTGAAACTCACAAATTTCCAAGTTTTTTCTACAAAATTTCTCTAAAAAACTTGAACCCGCACACCACCAGGTTACATTTTTTTCACAAACTTCTGACATTTGAAACTAAAATTTAAAAGTTTTATCCAGAAAATCTTTGAGATTAATCTAAAAATTTCAGATTTTTTTATTGCAAATTTACGAGTCCTTGATGTTGGAAATGTACTTTTTTTCTAGAAAATTTCAGATCTCAGCATTTCTGAAATGGACTCATTTTTTCTATCATGACCCCGATACGTCATTGTCAGTTTGTTTTGGTTTGTTGTGACAAACAAACGGAGGTGACTGCAAGCAGTCTGATTTTTGTTCCGCTCTTGGATTATTTGATCCAAACGTGGTTCAGTCTGAGGTCCGTTTAATTAATAAAAGTCAGATCCAGTGCGATCCATTTGCTGTTTCCTGGTCTACTCACCACTAACGGGGCCGAACAGGCCAGAACCACCGCGGAGGTCATCACCAGCACCGTCATCATCTGCGTCTCCGCAGCCGAGGACAGCGCCCTCCACCTCTGCCTGACGCTGGCTCTGGTTGCGGGCCGGTGCGCGGTTCTGCGGCGCATCAGCAGCAGCGTCCCGCACACCGCCAGGTTCAGCACGATGGTTCCGAGGATCAACATCAGGCTCACGACCCCGTACAGCACGGAGTACGTGGCGGCCAGAGGCTCCGAGGTCTTCCAGTCAATGAAGCACCAGGTGCCGGACGGCTGCAGCTCGCTCCTGGACACCCCCATCATGGGGAGGCAGCAGAACAAAATGTGGCTGATGTAGATGAAGAGCAGGAACTTCTGGGCCGAGCGGCGGTTCACCCCCCAGCGCTGGTACCGGTAGGGCCAGCAGATGGCCAGGTACCGCTCCGCCGCCATGGCGCCGATGATGCTGAGTCCAGTCAGGCCGAAAAACAGCAGCAGGAAGGAGTCAAACTCGCAGACTTTGGGGTCCAGCAGCACCTGGTGGCCCAGGTAGTTGGCGATGGTGAACGGGCTGGCCATGCAGGTGCCCAGCAGGTCCGTCACCGCCAGGCCGCGCACCAGCGAGAAGAAAGCGGACGACTTCTTCTCCTGCCGGGACACGGAGAGCACCAGGATGGCGATCAGATTCCCGATGGCTCCGCAGGCGAACATGAAGATCGGCAGCGCGATTTCAGTCGAGTTGCCTGACCGCTGCTGGCATAGCGACTCGTTGACGGGCGCGGATCCGTGCGTAAAGTTCGGAGTCTCCATAACCAAAAAGGGCCAGAAGCTGCCGGGGATCTGGGAGCGCATTTCCTCTTTTCCTCCCGGAGGATGAAGCTCTGCGGAGTCCGAGCCGCTCTGCTGTCCAGTAATCCGCAAAGGGAGCGCTAATATCGGGGCTGAGACAGCGGGATGTCCCGGATGTTGGGGTTGCGCCAACCAGCAGTCTGACGCGCATGATGGATAGGAAAAGTCTTTCCACTCCAACTTTCATCACGGGCGTGTGGTATTTAGAGTCGGGGTTTTCTGACAGACGCAATATTTCTCTATTCACACAGAAGGAAATTTAGAGGAACTTTAATCTGGGTCAAAGACCTGCAGCCCTTTCTACACAGAGAGGAATGTTTACCCTCAGCCCAGGTGAATAAAACTCATTTAGGTTGTTTCACAGCCTAAATGTTGTGAAGACATTAGACTATCCGGTCCAGTTCTACCAGGCCTGATGATCTGAAGGTCTGACAGAAAAACATCTCAAAATGTGAGTTTTGTCTAGCAAATTTTTGACTTTTGAAACTGAAATTTCCCCCGAAAAACTTCGAGATAATTTCTAAGATTAATTTCAAGATTTTCTAGAAAAACCTTGAAATTACATTGTTTCAAAAGCTGAATTTCCATGTTGTTTTCTGGAAAATTAAAACCTGTTTAATCCCAATTTTTTCCCAACAAATTAACTGCATGCATTTCAATCCTTGGACCTCCCTAACAAATGATATTTATGAATTATTACATTTTATGTTGGTTATGTTAGTGAAAATGTAGGTTTTATTCTCGGCAACACTTGTTGCCTGTGGGATTAAACGGGTCTCTAAATTTCATATTTTTTCTGAAAATTTTGGACTTTTGAAACTAAAAAATGGCCATGTGTTTTATTTAGAACATTTCTGAGATGAATTTCAATATTTCTGTTTTTTCTCCCCTTTTTGTATTGTTTTCCACGATGACCCTGTGGGCTGTTGTATCTATTAGCATCCAAGTGATCAGGATTTAAATTTAAAGCAAACCAACCCCATCTGAACCTTCTCTTGTTCAAGTTTGGATGTTTTTCATGCTACTTCTTTTCTCTCCAGTTCATTTTAAAGAATCATCCTGGAAGTTTTATCGATGTAAACATTTCTCTACATGCTTCTTCTTGTGTTTGATGTTTCCAAAATGCAGAACAAAGCGCTCGGATTTGAAAAGTTCCTGACTGTAAACGGTCGTCAGGAACATCAGGGGATCTGCGGCGGGGACATTCGGGACGTCAGCATGTTCAGGTTCTGGTACCGTCAGACATTCATTACAGCTGGACTTGTGTTTACACTGAGCAGCAGCGGAGAGGGGATCTCTGTCTGCAGCCGACCTTAAAAGACAAAGCAAAACACCAGAGTGATGCCAGGGCTGGGAAACTCCAAACTGACTGGAATATTGTTCTGTTCGCTATGAATCATGGGAGTTTATAGCTCTCTTTAATGGCTGAAGGTAGCCTGTGTTTCTGAAGTCCATTATCTGTGCCTGCGGTGTGACTAACCAGCCGAGAATAACATCTTGGCCTGTCCCTAAAAGTAAATTAGTAAAATATGTTCCTGGCTGTAAACATGTCTGAAGGAACCAAAACAGCAAGTACAGATGTTTCGTTTGGCTCTTGTTGTTTATGGCAAAAATATACAGAAATAAGTGGCCACCTGGGTTTAGCTAAGCGAGTAGGTATGGGGGCCGTTTGTAGCGCCACACTGTAAGAAACTAACAGCAACATTTAGGTTTATTTAGGCTGGCACAGAGAAATAAAATATGGGTGTTCATTTTCAGACATATTTTCACGTACATTTATAAATATCAGAGTTTCAAACTAAATATTTAATTCACAGCTAAATATTTAGTTTACGAACTAAATATTACAAGCTAAATACTTAGTTTAAAAGCAAAATATCTAGCTCTGAATTTAATATATATCTATGAAATTAAACATTTTGTAAGGAACTAAATATTTAGTTTGTAAATTATATATTTAGTTCCCAACTAAATGTTTAAGTCTGTTTAATATTTAGTAAGCAAAATAAAGCTTTCATTTGGAACCAAATATTTAGTTTGAAAACAAAACTGAATAGTTTGATAACTAAATATTCAGTTCAGACTTAAACATTTTGTTTGTTAGTTTTCAAACTAAATATTTGGCTCCAAAGTAAAGGCTTAGTTTGCAGACTGAATATTTAGTCCCCAACTGACTAAGTTTGATGTAAATATTTCATTTTCAAACTAGATATTTGGGTCCAAAATTAATATTTAATTTGGAACTAAATATTTAGTTTGCCAACTAAATATTTACTTAAAAACTAAATGTTAAACTTTGAGCTAAATATCTAGCTCTATACTAAATATTTTTTGTAAATAATTTGTGGCTAAATATTTAATTTGGATCTAAATATTTACCTGACTAACTAAATATTTAATTTGAAAACTATATGTAAAGTAAGTATGTAGTTTGTGACTTAAATGTTTAGAATAATAATATTTATAAATGTGTGAGCAACATGGTGAAAATATGGCTAAAGAATGAAAACTCACATGACTTTATAAAGAGCACCCCATAAATAAGTGCGATCCCCCACTGGGATAATTAGTGCTTTAACTAATGAGTAGCTTCTAATTTATTAAGATTTCTTAGTTTTTTATATTATTTTAAAGACAGAATGAGGAAAAAGGAGTTTTCAGTGTTTGAATTGTCTGGGGGATTTGAGAGAGAGAGGAGGAAAAACTGAACTAATGAACTCTTCTGTTTCCTGGAAGTGAGTCAAGAAAATCTCTCTTGGGTCTTGAAATGAGAAGGAAGGAATCCAGAGTGACACGGAGGTTATGCAAAACAGAACCAGAAGAAAGGCAGGAAGGCATTTATTTGAACAATTTGGAAGAATTTGTGAGTTTAAGCAGCTCGAAATAATAATCAACCAAAGTACTTTTATGGAAATGTGCTTCAGCATGTTTTAA